>NC_086450.1:195311055-195611055 GCF_028390025.1 Pseudophryne corroboree | reverse complement strand
ACAGCCGTGAACTACCGCACTGTACTGTGTCTGCTGCTAATATATAGACTGGTTGATAAAGAGATAGTATACTCGTAACTAGTATGTATGTATAAAGAAAGAAAAAAAAACCACGGTTAGGTGGTATATACAATTATGGACGGGCTGCCGAGTGCCGACACAGAGGTAGCCACAGCCGTGAACTACCGCACTGTACTGTGTCTGCTGCTAATATATAGACTGGTTGATAAAGAGATAGTATACTCGTAACTAGTATGTATGTATAAAGAAAGAAAAAAAAACCACGGTTAGGTGGTATATACAATTATGGACGGGCTGCCGAGTGCCGACACAGAGGTAGCCACAGCCGTGAACTACCGCACTGTACTGTGTCTGCTGCTAATATAGACTGGTTGATAAAGAGATAGTATACTACTAATATTATATATACTGGTGGTCAGGTCACTGGTCACTAGTCACACTGGCAGTGGCACTCCTGCAGCAAAAGTGTGCACTGTTTAATTTTAATATAATATTATGTACTCCTGGCTCCTGCTATAACCTATAACTGGCACTGCAGTAGTGCTCCCCAGTCTCCCCCACAATTATAAGCTGTGTGAGCTGAGCAGTCAGACAGATATATAATATATATAGATGATGCAGCACACTGGCCTGAGCCTGAGCAGTGCACACAGATATGGTATGTGACTGACTGAGTCACTGTGTGTATCGCTTTTTTCAGGCAGAGAACGGATATATTAAATAAACTGCACTGTGTGTCTGGTGGTCACTCACTATATAATATATTATGTACTCCTGGCTCCTGCTATAACCTATAACTGGCACTGCAGTAGTGCTCCCCAGTCTCCCCCACAATTATAAGCTGTGTGAGCTGAGCAGTCAGACAGATATATATAATATTATATATAGATAATAGATGATGCAGCACACTGGCCTGAGCCTGAGCAGTGCACACAGATATGGTATGTGACTGAGTCACTGTGTGCTGTGTATCGCTTTTTTCAGGCAGAGAACGGATTATAAATAAAACTGGTGGTCACTATCAGCAAAACTCTGCACTGTACTGAGTACTCCTAATGCTCCCCAAAATTAGTAAATCAAGTGTCTCTCTAATCTATTCTAAACGGAGAGGACGCCAGCCACGTCCTCTCCCTATCAATCTCAATGCACGTGTGAAAATGGCGGCGACGCGCGGCTCCTTATATAGAATCCGAGTCTCGCGATAGAATCCGAGCCTCGCGAGAATCCGACAGCGTCATGATGACGTTCGGGCGCGCTCGGGTTAACCGAGCAAGGCGGGAAGATCCGAGTCGCTCGGACCCGTGAAAAAAAACATGAAGTTCTGGCGGGTTCGGATTCAGAGAAACCGAACCCGCTCATCTCTAGTCGCCCCCAGCCCAACCACAGTGCCCTCCTCCATGAAAAGCTGCAGCATTAGGGCGGGAAGGAGAGGAGGACAGATTGGTCAGAGAGCGCTGCAGTGCTGCTATGAGACACACACTCACTCTCTCTCTCACACTTTTCACTGTAGGGGGGAGAGGAATAATGAGGAGGAATCAGATGTAGGGGCTCTACCTGGAGGAATGTGTTTAAGGAGCTCTACCTGGCATAATGTGTGTAAGGGGCTCTACCTGGCATAATGTGTGTAAGGGGCTCAACCTGGAATAATGTGTGTAAGGGGCTCTACCTGGCATAATGTGTGTAAGGGGCTCTACCTGGCATAATGTGTGTAAGGGGCTCTACCTGGCAGAATGTATATAAGGGGCTCTACCTGGCATAAGGTTTATAAGTGGTACTATTGTGTGGTGTAATGTGAATAATATACTCTACTGTGCGGTGTAATGTAAATTGGTACTATTCTGTGGCAAAGTCCTTTCCCTATGAACCACGCCCCTATATTTTTTGTGCACGCCTTCGGGGCACTGTCCCTGTTTGAAATAGGGGGGAGGCACCAATTCTCTTTCTGGCACAGGGCACCAAAGTGTCGGTGCTGGGGTAGACTCGGGAGGGGAGGGGCAGAGCCGGAGATTAAAGATGAGCTGAAGCACTGCCCCGCTACCTATGTGAGAAGAAGTAGCCAGGCAATGGAGCTGAGCTAGATGGCGGGTGGACGGACCCCACATTGCAGTGGCGGTAGCAGCGCAGCTGAGCGGGTGTTGACAGGCACGACTAGCACAGCACTAGTTACGGCTCTGCATAGGAATGAACATGGCACACCATTACCACCCAGGGTATTTAGAAATTAAATAATTTTAAATTCAATATTTTTATAATAGTATTTTAAACACTTTTAGGGTGATGGGGAGTGGTCATGGCCGGATTTGGCCATGGCCCTAAATTGTTTTTTTATTTTGTAAATATAGTAAGCCTGGGTAATTAGTACACACTCCCCTTCTCTCTTGGCGGCCCTGCATACGCTTGCAAACATTACTGCCTTGCCTCTTACATCCAGCCCAAATTAGTTTTGTAAGTAGTTGAGGTGCATTATATGAGACTCTTGGTGGCTGCTGTGACTCAAATACAGCTGCAGGGCTATAAGTCTACTATAGTGGTGAGTTTTGATGCAGATAAGGCTTGTGATCGTGTTTCCTGGTCTTATATCCTGCAAGTGCTTCACCTCCAGCAACTTGGCCCTGATTTTGTTAGTATTTTCAAACTGCTTTTTCGTCTTATGACAGCATTTGTGAATATCAATGGTATTCATTTTTTTTTTTTTTCTTGTCCGGGGTCAATATTTTTTCCCCCTGTGGGGGCCAATGTGTTTAATTGATTTCTGTAGGGTACAATGTGTTTTATTCGGGGATCAGTGTGTTGATTTTTTCATGTTGGTGGTCAATTTGGTTGTTTGTTTTTTTCTTGTGAAAGCCAGTGTGTTTGTATTTAATTTTTTTCCGTGTTGTTCAGTGTGTTGTTTTTTTTTTCTGTAGGGCCAATGGTGTGTGTGTGTGGTGTGTGTGTGTGTATACCTATGTGTTTGTTTGTTTTTCTGTGGAGGTCAAAGTGTTTTTATTTTTTTTCATTGGGGGACACTGTTTTGGGATTTTTTTCTGTAGGGGCCAACGTGTTTGTTTTCTGTAGGGCCAATGTGTGTGTGTTTCCTGTGGGGGATAATGTGTTTGTTTCATTTCCTGTGGGGCCAATGTTATGTTATTGTTCGCTGTGTGTGTGTGTGTGTGGGGGGGGGGGGCAATGTGTTTTTTTCCTTTGTGGGCCAATGTGTTTTTAGTCTGTGCTTGCGTCCTGATGCTGTTTGTACAGAGTTACAGTACAGATTCAGGAGCAGGCACCAGGAAGTGTATTAGAAATGTGTTGGGCTTCTCTAGGTGGTTACAGGCAGTTGTCTAACCAAATGCAGAGATAACGTAGTATGGGTGTGTTCCTGATAGGGTTGTATACAGAAATGCTAAATCACTGACACTGGAGGCCATACTCGGTAATCTGCACCAAGCATAGGGCTGGTGAAAGTATTAATAGTGCGACCGATGGTAGCGTCTAAAGTCACACAAAGTATGATTGCAGCATCTCTAGACACAGCAGATGTCTCACTCCTTGCATATTTAGACGCACGTACACCAGGCAAGTGCATTGTAGCGGCATTAGTATAAAGTCAAAGACGCAACTGAAACAAAAGATGCAAGGAGGGCTGCAACCGTGTCCATCTCAGAATCAGGCCCTATATGGAGATGAGGGATCCCGCCTCCTTTAACACACCAACCCCCTCAACAAACTCCGCCCCTATTAGGGCTGCTTCCATCAATTTTCCCGGCTGGTTTTCCATCCCAATCCGCCCCTGGCTAGATGCATCTGTTTTTTGGCTTGCGTGTAACTTAGAATGTGACCCAGTATAGGGTAAGTAAAAGTGAACACTGATAATGGCTAGTAGCAAACCAATCATACATATATGCATACAGTAGAAACATAAGCTCAGGAACACAAGACTCTTTATTTCCTATGTTATTTCCTGTTTTATTACATAATTGTTTCTCTACACACAGAAAGTATTCTAGATAATAAGATTTATGATCCAACTTGGATTCCCTATTTTTTCTATTAAGTGCCTTATAAGTTCTATTGGAAATGCCTATTGACTTTTCTTCACTGTTTTAAACAGGGTCTTTGAAACTTATAATAAGGGTTCATAATTTGCTTTATTCGTGTTTATACAATGACTGAGAAGTTATTCTCTCTATATTGGGAAATTAGCACTTCTCTAAGAAAACTAAAACTGACCTTACAGTTACATATAATTAAGGGTAGGAAATAATAAATACAAAATAAAATATATTTTATACCCAGTACGTTTTCATTACTAATTATAATGAATGAACACGACAATGCAGAATACTAACCTTTTAATCAA
The DNA here is from genome assembly GCF_028390025.1 of Pseudophryne corroboree. NCBI lineage: Eukaryota > Metazoa > Chordata > Amphibia > Anura > Myobatrachidae > Pseudophryne > Pseudophryne corroboree. Next base: position 195,606,695 of record NC_086450.1, on the reverse strand, counting down.
TAGTCTTAGTGGGGTGGATTAATAAATCACCAATGTCTAGGTCGACATGCATTATGTTGACAGGGTCAATAGGGTTAAAAAGTTGATAGTGCTTAAGGTTGACAGGTACAAAATGTCAACAATTTCAAAAAGTCAACACGGAAATGGTTGACACAAAAATAGTCAACGCATTTTTTTAACCCAAATCTATACCTAACCCTTAACCATTCCCCCAGTGCCGAAGCCTAACTACCAACTCTTGTAGCCTAACCCTAACCTTCCCCTCCAGCAATCTAACTCTATCCTTACTAGTGATGAGCGGGTTCGGTTTCTCGGAAACCGAACCCCCCCGAACTTCACCCATTTTACACGGGTCCGAGGCAGGTTCGAACCTTCCCGCCTTGCTCGGCTAACCCGAGCGCGCCCGAACGTCATCATCCCGCTGTCGGATTCTATATAAGCAGCCGCGCGTCGCCGCCATTTTCAGTCGTGCATTGGAGATGATAGGGAGAGGACGTGGCTGGCGTCCTCTCCGTTTATTGTTGAACTTGATTGCTTTATTGCTTAATTGTGGGGAGGACTAGGGAGCAGCTGTTAGGAGGAGTACAGTGCAGAGTTTTGCTGATCAGTGACTACCAGTTTTATCCGTTCTCTGCCTGAAAAAAACGCTCCATATCTGTGCTCAGTGTGCTGCATAATATATCTGTGCTCACACTGCTTAATTGTGGGGACTGGGGAGCAGCTGTATTATATAGCAGGAGTACAGTGCAGAGTTTTGCTGACAGTGACCACCAGTATACGTTGTCTGCCTGAAAAACACTCCATATCTGTGCTCAGTGTGCTGCTTTATTGTGGGGACTGGGGACCACCAGTATAATGAATATTATATAGGAGGAGTACAGTGCAGAGTGACCACCAGTATACTATATATAGCAGTACAATACGGAAGGCCACTGCTGTGCCTACCTCTGTGTCATCATTAAGTATACTATCCATCTACATTCTATACCTGTGGTGCATTTTAGTTTTGCAGTTTGCTGACACAGTGACCACCAGTATACTATATATAGCAGTACGATACGGAAGGCCACTGCTGTGCCTACCTCTGTGTCGTCATTAAGTATACTATCCATCTACATTCTATACCTGTGGTGCATTTTAGTTTTGCAGTTTGCCGACACAGTGACAACCAGTATACTATATATAGCAGTACGATACGGAAGGCCACTACTGTGCCTACCTCTGTGTCGTCATTAAGTATACTATCCATCTACATTCTATACCTGTGGTGCATTTTCGTTTTGCAGTTTGCCGACACAGTGACCACCAGTATACTATATATAGCAGTACGATACGGAAGGCCACTGTTGTGCCTACCTCTGTGTCGTCATTAAGTATACTATCCATCTACATTCTATACCTGTGGTGCATTTTAGTTTTGCAGTTTGCTGACACAGTGACCACCAGTATACTATATAATATAGCAGTACGATACGGAACGCCACTGCTGTGCCTACCTCTGTGTCGTCATTAAGTATACTATCCATCTACATTCTATAGCTGTGGTGCATTTTAGTTGTGCGCAGCATATATAGTAGTAGGCCATTGCTATTGATACTGGCATATAATTCCACACATTAAAAAATGGAGAACAAAAATGTGGAGGGTAAAATAGGGAAAGATCAAGATCCACTTCCACCTTGTGCTGAAGCTGCTGCCACTAGTCATGGCCGAGACGATGAAATGCCATCAACGTCGTCTGCCAAGGCCGATGCCCAATGTCATAGTAGAGAGCATGTAAAATCCAAATAACAAAAGTTCAGTAAAATGACCCAAAAATCTAAATTGAAAGCGTCTGATGAGAAGCGTAAACTTGCCAATATGCCATTTACGACACGGAGTGGCAAGGAACGGCTGAGGCCCTGGCCTATGTTCATGGCTAGTGGTTCAGATTCACATGAGGATGGAAGCACTCATCCTCTCGCTAGAAAACTGCAGTGCCACTCCTAGATGGGCCAGGTGTTTGTGTCGGCCACTTGTGTCGCTTAGCTTAGTCACACAGCGACCTTGGTGCGCCTCTTTTTTTCTTTGCATCATGTGCTGTTTGGGGACAATTTTTTTGAAGTGCCATCCTGCCTGACACTGCAGTGCCACTCCTAGATGGGCCAGGTGTTTGTGTCGGCCACTTGTGTCGCTTAGCTTAGTCACACAGCGACCTTGGTGCGCCTCTTTTTTTCTTTGCATCATGTGCTGTTTGGGGACAATTTTTTTGAAGTGCCATCCTGCCTGACACTGCAGTGCCACTCCTAGATGGGCCAGGTGTTTGTGTCGGCCACTTGTGTCGCTTAGCTTAGCCATCCAGCGACCTCGGTGCAAATTGTAGGACTAAAAATAATAGTGTGAGGTGTTCAGAATAGACTGGAAATGAGTGGAAATTATGGTAATTGAGGTTAATAATACTATGGGATCAAAATGACCCCCAAATTCTATGATTTAAGCTGTTTTTTAGAGTTTTTTGAAAAAAACACCCGAATCCAAAACACACCCGAATCCGACAAAACATTTTTGGTGAGGTTTTGCCAAAACGCGTCCGAATCCAAAACATGGCCGCGGAACCGAACCCAAAACCAAAACACAAAACACGAAAAATGTCCGGTGCACATCACTAATCCTTACACCCAGTGCCTAACCCTAACCTTCCCCGCCGGCAGCCTAACCCTAACCTTAAAAATCTTTAAAAAACCATGAGTCAACCATTTTTGTGTCAACCATTTCCATGTTGACCTTTGAACCTGTTTACCTTAAGCACTGTCAACCTTTGATCTGTCGACCTTTTAACCCTTTGGCCATTTTGTCCCTGTTGACCTAATGCATGTCGACCATACGGTGTTGACCTTTTGATTGTTGATCTAGACATTGTCGATCTATCACCTGGATGCCACATTAAGCTAATTGATTGGTACACAATTCTCATTGTAAACTCCAGTTTGATATGTTGCTATCACTGGCATATAATCTGAATTTTACGGCTACCAATATCCTAATAGAATATGTATTAATTTGACTCCCTGGAGAATTCCTCAACTGGAGGAAATCAGAAGATCTCACATCACATCTGAGATGTTTGCAAAAATGTGCTTATGTGCAGTGTGAAACATTGCAAATAGTGTTTCAGAGCTTTGGTTGAAGCCTGGTTACCTGATACAGGCCCATTTACCTTTTTATTGCATTGATACATTTGGTAGCCACCTAAATACATAATATCATGGATGGTGTAATACACCTTTAAAAACTTCCTTGTAGTATTTCCTTACTGGAACCTTGTTCTGCAACTTTTTCTACAGATTACAATAGTGAAGGATGGTTTTCAGTGAATGAGAAATTCAAATTATGGATGTTTTCCGTTTTAGGTTGTGTGCTGTAATAATAAACCTGAACTGTAAATAATGGAACCTCAGCTGTTGCATGGTATGTTCTGCTATGCAGCTAATCATTTGTCCTTGAGGGTGTAGTATGTCATGCCGGCGGTCGGGCTCCCGGCGGGCAGCATACCGGCGCCGCAATCCCAACCGCCGGCATACCGACAGCTGGCCGAGCGCAAATGAGCCCCTTGCGGGCTCGCTGCGCTCGCCACACTGCGGGCACGGTGGCACGCTATGCGCACCACACTATCTATTCTCCCTCCGGGGGGGCGTGGACCCCCCAAGAGGGAGAAAAGCTGTCAGTATGCCGGCGGTCAGGATTCTGGCGCCGGTATGCTGGTCATCGGGTGCCTGGACGCCGGCAAACTGAAGATCACTCATCCTTGAAATTGTGGCAAATGTATTTTTAGTATTTTACTCAAGAGACATCCTGGTATAAATTGTCACAAGGGATCATTTGCCAGTACTATGTTTTCACTAGCATATGTTTTCAGTATATTTATTTAGGAGCATGCTGAGGTAGTACTAAAACAGGTGATGAAGCACAAATTGCAAAAATTCACTTCCAATATACTTAGAACTGTTGGAGTGATCCAGAGCCAGCGGCATGCTTGCCTAGTTTTAGCTGCTTCCTCCGAGAGGGAGCAGCAAGGTTACACAGGAGGGGGCGTGGAGGCGGTGGTACTGGAGCATCATTGTAGGCCTAACCCTCTACTTTACAATGCCCACATTACTGGCATTGTAAAGTGGGGGCAGGGCTATGATGATGTCATTTAGGGTGTTTTGCTTCATTGCTCCGCCCCTTCCCCTGTGTGATTATATGCCATGGGGAGCTAGTAGCGGCAAGCGGGGGTAATCATAATCAGCAGGGTGAGCAGCATGCATGAGACTTGCCCAGTTCCCTCTGGGCCAGGAGTGCCACACGATTTTCGGGAGCCTCCCAGTCTTTCCAGGAAAGTAGGCAAGTATGGGCAGCGGACACAATAGCTGCATCTTTGGACTTAGCTGCTGTGTGCAAATATGCCAATGCTGGAGAGGGAGAGAGAGTGAGTGAGTGAGTGAGTGAGTGAGTGAGTGAGTGAGTGTGTGTGTGTGTGTGTGTGTGTGTGTGTGTGTGTTGAGGCCACTTATGAGAACATTAGCCATCTGAGTATTCCTCAGTTTACACAGGATAGCTGGTGTTAGCTGGCACTCCCAGAAAATGGGAGTGAAATGCCTCCATTTTCAGGAACACTGCTTCCAAACCTCTGCAGCCTGCGGCTTAGGGGGCAATGCATGCAACCACTCAGGACCTATTCTGAACAATCACCACAATCGGAGTAGTATGCAAACCATCAGGTTTGAGTACAACTCTGAAATCAGGCCCAGTGAGCGAACCCATATGTGCCCATGCAGAAATACAGCAGTCTGCCGCTCAGTATTGTATTCTGAGGCTTACAGTCAATTTGGTTGACTGGGGCATACTGTTGTAGGCAATATATAGCATACCTCCCAACTTTCTGAAGATGGGAGGTGGGACACAGAAGCATGCCGAAGGCACCCCCCCAAAATTAAGGGGTGTGGCCTCACATCTTTGCCACTGTGGGGGCATACCCAGCACTCTTTGAGCTGCTGGCCATTCCCCTCATCTTGGTGAGAGTCCAATCTAACCCAAATTCCTTTTGTCTTTATAATGTAAATAAAACTGTATTACGCTATTGGGAGTCTCTTTCCTTTCATCCATATATGTGGGGAGTTTGAAGATTACCGACACCAGCAGTAGAACAAGGGAGGCTGGAGATTCTCTTTCATACATGCCAATTTGTCCATATAAATGAGTAGACCAATAGTTCTGGTACAAGTTCTCCCAAATCAATATACATAATCTCTGTATCTTGATGTACTACACCATTATATGTTTTATATTCTCTTTTGGGTACATGTTGGTAGATTGGACCTGTGTGAAGGAGTAGAAAGAACATAATACATCCATTTTGTACCACTTACAACAGTTGCTTGAGCACCTGTGGATCCATAGGTGACCTATTTTTTTTCAGATGTGGAGCACCATTTCTAAATCACAGAATAAGAGGATTTACACCCAATATGAACATACTGTATGTTGTGTGCCGTTCACAGATGTTTCAGAATACACACACACAAAAAAAAACCCACTAGCATCACTGTATGGGACCTAGTGGCTTACTTGCAGCAGACATCTCATGCTGCATTGAGGCCAGATCCTTGAGGAGACATCTGTATGTGGGCATGCTATGAGGTCCAAAAGTTTTGTTCCTTGTTTGAAACTTATTGTATTTTAATACAAAGCTGGTATTAGTTTTCTGGTTATTCTAGAGTTGACTTTATGGGACATGCCCCCTTCACCAAACTCACTCAGGTTCAACAATGGGACACACTTGTGGTAAGCCAAAATAGCAGCAGTGCAAAAGAAATACAACAAAACCCATCTTATCTCAATGTCTCTCCACTGATCCCCTACCCTAGCTTGTCTAAAGTCTTCTGTGTGTGGAGAAATCTATAGATTGATTAAGCTGAAAAGTTGTTTTCAGTGTGGCTCCAGTATGTACATACCCTGCCCTCTGAGCAGTCCACACATCACGATATAATGATGAATTGCTAAACTCCAGACAACCCCCATTTTGATCTGAGCCATTTCTTTAATCCTGCAGTCTCTCCTGCCATGGTTAATGGACAGCCTCCCTTCTGATAAGTGTCCCTCCTAGAGGATAAGGTATGTACAAACGGTGAGAAATCTCTAAGATTTTGACTATATAGTCAAAATCTTATGAAAAGTTAGTATATATCAAGGTGTTGTTAGGCAACTTGTGATACAGATTCGATCCCAATGCACACTCCCATGGGGGTCAGTATTACAAGGATAGATAGACTGTGCATCAAGTCAATCTTAACTATCTAGTACAAAGTATAGTAAAAATTGGCACTTAGTCAAAATCGTACATAGACAAAATTTCAAGCACAAATAGTCAAAATCTGTACTATCTGTGCTATCTAGGGTCTGGGGAAGTTTAAGGGATAGCACATAGTCAAAATCGGACAAAGCAAGGATCTCACTGTGTGTACACACCTTTAGATGCATGCGTGTTACCATTAACCAATGGTGACACAGTTAATACCCCAGCTGTCAGGATCCCGACAGCTGTGGAAAGTTTGGTGGGAATATAATAGTGTGGTGAGCTAAGCTCGCCACTGGGCCCGAAGCATGGAGAGCACAGCAAGCCCACAGGTATACATACCATTTGAGTCATAAGCCATTTGCAATACAAAATATGACTATAGAGGAAGTTTTGACTGGGACTATTAACATACAGACAGGACAGTTGGTGTAGTGGTTAGCATTACTGCCTCATGTATGTATATATATATATATATATTACCTGCCAAAAGTTTTAGTTTCTACAAGGCCTGTGGCAAGAAATATGCATGCATTCTATAATTAACTGTTAAACATGTTCAAGGTTTTGGCTTGTGGTTTAGCACATATATATATATATATATATATATATATATATAAATAAATGTGTATTCTACTGCAACACAGGTCATCAATCGTGTAATGTTATCTGACACAGATCATTATGCACCGGACAGTCTGTTATTGAGCTGAGCCGTCAAGTTACAGGTAGTGATGAGCGGGTTCGGTTCCTCGGGATCCGAACTTCTCCCATTTTACACGGGTAAGAGGCAGACTCCAATCTTCCCGCCTTGCTCGTTTAACCTGAGCGCGCCCGAATGTCATCATCCCACTGTCGGATTCTCGCGAGATACGTATTCTATATAAGGAGCCGCGCGTCGCCGCCATTTTCACTCTTGCTTTGGAGATGATAGCGAGAGGACGGGCTACGTTCTCTCAGTTTATGTGCTCAGTGTGCTTGCAAATATCTACGTTCTCTGCCTGAAAAACGCTCCATATCTGTGCTGCATTGTAGTATATAGTAGGAGGGGACAGTGCAGAATGTTGCCGTGACCACCAGTATATATATATATATATATATATATATATATATATATATATCAGTACGGTACAGTAGTTCACTGCTCTACCTCTGTATCATGAACACAAAAGTTCAGTAAATGACCCAAAAATCAAAATTAAAAGCGTCTGATGAGAAGCGTAAACTTGCCAATATGCCATTTACGACACGGAGTGGCAAGGAACTGCTGAGGCCCTGGCCTATGTTCATGGCTAGTGGTTCAGATTCACATGAGGATGGAAGCACTCATCCTCTCGCTAGAAAACTGCAGTGCCACTCCTAGATGGGCCAGGTGTTTGTGTCAGTCGCTTAGCCATCCAGCGACCTCGGTGCAGATTTTAGGACTAAATATTGTGAGGTGTTCAGAATAGACTGGAAATTATGGTTATTGAGGTTAATACTATGGGATCAAAATGACCCCCAAATTCTATGATTTAAGCTGTTTGAGGGTTTTTTGTAAAAAAAAAAAAAAAAAACACCCGAATCCAACAAAACATTTTCAGGGAGGTTTTGCCAAAACGCATCTGAATCCAAAACACGGCCGTGGAACCGAATCCAAAACCCGAAAAATATCCAGTGCACATCACTAGTTACAGGGCATCTGGAAAGTATTCACAGCACTTCACTTTTTCCCCACATTCTCTCATGTTGCAGCTTTATTCCAAAATGGAATAAATTCATCCCCCCCCCCCCTCAAGAGTCTACACACAACCCCATAATGACAATGGGGAAAAAAGTCCACCTGTAGTAAATTCAGTTGATTGGACATGATTTGGAAAGGCACACACCTGTCTATATAAAAGGTCCCGCACTTGAAAGTGCATGTTTGAGCAGAGTGCTGACCACTGTTTCTTTATTGCTAAAAGATATATTTGGTAAATTGTTTAAGTGGATTAATATCTGTAGTCAGCAAAAACTTTGTGATTGACTGGGGTTTAGTGACCTCACATTTGGTAGTTGATTAACACCTTTTGGTGGAGGGTTGCTGTGTGGAGGAGGTGATTGTAATCACAAAAAAACATGTGTTTGTAGACTTACTTAGTCAGTATAGCATAGGACGCCAGGCCTATTAGGATGCTGCAGTGGCTAATTATTAAGTGGCAGCTAATATCAATAGCAGTGTTATACCTGTGTTAAACCGAAGGAAACCAGAAGGCAAACAAACTAATACGATAACAAACGGACTGCATTACAACCTAAAAACTCTGGAACTTTGTGGCCTCGCCTCAAACATGAGAACACCAAGACCAGGCTTACCTACTCTCTGGCTGAGATCATCAAGTCTACCCCTGGGCCTAACCATCAAGATGAACAGGGAACTGTGGGGGAAGATCAGCAGGGACATCCCATTGCTTCTGAGTATGCCCCACACATTCTCCTACCCACCCATACTATGATCTTACCAAAATAATGTTATCCCAATTTTACTTCTGCCACTAGTTACCTGCTATTGTGTTTTTTTTTTTCCTTCCTTCAATTGTTCGCTTCCACCCCACCATGTGCTTTTCCTTCAATGTTTACCTCCACTGATTACACACCTTTCCATTGTGCCCTACATGCAGGGTACATCATACTACTGCATAAGCATCAGTTTTCCCCATATATGAACTTGGCCCTTATATGGCTCACCTCCCACAGTGTAACTTTTAAAGTGCACCCAACATGGCTGCCCCATATGGTACACTTGTGGATGGGCTGAAAAATACATGGACCTTGTGGTTTTGTTGGAACCCTACTCTAAACTGTAGGACTCTGAAATCACCCCCATTTTGTGTCATCTCTTCTAGGGGTGGACTATTCCACCCTGGGTGATCCTATGCTGAGCACCCAAGATGGCTACCACACCTGGTCCCTTTTGAGGGTGGAATACACAACCCTTGGAAGTTATTACCCAAAATGCCTACACCAATCCTGCATTATGCTTTCTGTGTGCTTAAGGTTCTCTTTTATGTCTGTGTGGCTTATCTATTGTTGTATTACTCAAATCCTCTGTATCATGTGCATTGTTTTTGATGTCTGTAAAGCACCTTGAGTCCTGTTGGAGAAAAAGCGCTATATAAATAAAATTACTACACCAAGCATGAAGTCAAAGGAATTGTCTGCAGACCTGGGACAGGATTATCTCAAGGAACAAATCTGGGGAAGGGCATCGGAAATTATTCCAGTTTGAAATGAGGCTGTAACATAACTGTGAAAAAAAAAAAGTGAAGTGCTGCGAGTGTTTTCTGGATGCACTGTATAGCAATCACAGGAGTTTCTTCCAAAGAGGTTTCCAGTCCAGTAGTTCTACAGTGGTGGATCTTGCGATTTGTGCCCCCTCCATCACAAAAGGACAACGGCAGTGGGTGATCAGGAGAGGCAGAGAGTGAGTGAAAGGGAAAGGCAGTGGGTGACTGGGAGGTGCAAGGAACAGAAAGGGGGGGGGTGGGGGGGTCATACCTTGGTGGTGACAGGAACACAGAGGCCTCTGCTGTCCCTTTGTGCTTTACTCAGTTTGGCACTCAGGAAGACTGACAGTGTCAGTTACACCAGTTGTGGCTGCTTTTATGTGGCTGTGATGGTCACTGATATGTGGCAGCACACACTCAAGTTCAGCCCTGCCTCCCTAAGGTAAGGGACTGGTCTATCAGGTACAGAGGCCAACCCTGCTCTCTGCACTGGGCCATTCATGCGACATTGCTCAAAATGGGCTGCAGGGAGTGCCAGAGTATAGCAAGTTGCTGGTCTGGGCAGCAGTGTGCCCTTTAGTCCTCAAGGGTCCTGGTGAAATGCCCCAATAGTAGGTCCACCTCTGGTTCTACATGTGGTTGCAATCAATGAACAATCTGTCTCTCGATTTTCCCATTCACAGCAGTTTAATAGATTAAAAACATCTTAGTGTTTGAAGAGTGTCTACTACCAAACCAATGAAGTGTCAACTGCATGTCTTATATAGGAAGATACCACACTTCCCAAATCAGGGTGACCGGGCCAGGAACCTCAGTTGAAGGGTGCTTACAGGTTATTAGAACAGGCACCATTTCATCTGTTCCCTTTAGCTAACCTATTTAAAAAAAAAAAAAAAAAAAAAAAAGTGTTGCAAGGACACCCGAGCCCCTATAGGTGAATGGCTCAGAAAAGATTTAACCCCCACAGAATCAAACCACCAGTCAGCACCGCCCCTTCCGAGTCTGGAAGGCTCCTGCATCAGTACTGGGACATCAAAGTTCTCTTATGGGGCCTGGCTATTCTGTGTTCCACTTCTGTTCCCACATATGTTGTTTTGGCTTCACCAGGAATAAATTGCACAAGACCAGTTCTTTTTGTTCCCCATCTCTCACACAACTATACAGAGAAACAGACTTATGCTTGAAATCTGACTGCCATGATAAGAGAAGTGCACCAGGAAAAGATTCTTACACATTAAAAAAATATTTTAATTATGTATAAATAAAAATACATTACATGGTCACGTTCTTCACAGTGCCACTAATAAAACCACTTTAGCAAACCAACCAGTAATTCAAGAATTATCAGCCACAAGATCAGAGCCCAGTCCATCTCTCTTTGGGAGTTCCTGGCATCTGGCCAGGTACAGTTCTGTAAGAGCGGAGCAGATCTCCCGTCTGGTTATGGTGTTCCTGCGTCTGCAGTGGGAGAGTCGCGCAGCTTCTGCTGCTATCAGCCTGAAATCATCATTGTTGATATTCTGTCTGTTAAGGAAATCCAGGGCCCAAAGGCTCTGGTTCTGCTGGGCCTGGGACAGAGACAAGAGATTGTAATTAAAATGCTTAAGAAAACAGATATACAGAGAACAGAAACCACCACAAGTCAGACCATTAAATAACCAAATTCTCACATTGCCTGGACAGAGCTATAACAGGCTTCTCAGTGCAGCTCTGAAGAGTTTGCTAGAAGATATTAAATCTACATGCAAGACAAATACCTCTGTGGTACTGCCACAACTATTTGTTTATCCGAAACAAGACCTGTAGGCCTGAGGAGTGAGGGGACATAGCCTTACTACCAAGTGAACTGTGTAGCCATGCAAGCTCAGAATCACAGTTTACATGCAGGTCTCAGCATGTCCCATCTACCAGTCAAAAAGTCGAGAGATTTATTGCACCATAGAACCATACCTGGCTTAAGACTCTACCAAGGTACTTCTTGTAGTCCTTCTTAGGTTTTTCTATCCCCTTTTCCAGATGGAGCCAGGTCCTCTGTCCACTTTTCTTTATCACTGCATCAGGCTTCATTCTGATCTGTTGTAACACATAAGAGTCTAATTGACTAAAAACCATCCAATTTCTAGTAGCCAACACGTAGATAGCCCTGGTCAGCTGTGAAGCAGGGATCTATATGTACCAAACATTCAGCACTCCTAGTTACCACTGCTTCTTTCTATTAAACCATGTAGTGGTTCAAGTTAAAATGCCACAAGAAGCAATGTTCATCCTTCCTAGGCAACACCTTTTTTAAACACTTTACACCTAGGGTGCGCCATCCTGGGATTGGTGGGATCCCAGGATTTAGGCCTACAATTGGCAAGGATTCAGTCTCAAAATTCAGAGTTTACAATCCCAGGGAATTAGAAAGCCGGCTTGTTTTTTTCCAATGCCAGGTAGTGTTGAGGGTCCTCAGGAGGCTCAGATGCTGCCCAGCTCCCTCCAGCAGTGTGCACTCTGCAGTGTGACATGAAGTCAAAGGTCACATTGCCCAGTCTGACACCAGCCACCTGGATCGCACTTCACTGACCACCACCTGCAGCAAGTGAACCTGCCCACACTCCAAGGATGGTGTGTAGTTCTGTGGGTTGGGAAGGGGTTGGGGCCACTAATGATTTTTATATCTTCAACCCAATCCCAAGACTAATCATTTCAGTCCAGATACCCAGGATACAAAAAAACAAACCCCCTGGGTTTGGTCTCCCCATTTACACCATACTCATCAATGGAAGTCCTGCAAAGTCAGGATTGTCAGGATTACATCCATATCAAGTCATGCAGATTTCACATTGCTGGAACACTGCCAGCAGTGTCAAGTTGTAGGAGAGGGGGAAGGGGGAATAAAAAATAAAAAACCACAATTCTGCAGAGATGCACATCATGGTGAGTGTTCTTGTGCCACTATGCACTATTCTGGGAATCCACTTGTAACACAGGTGAAAAGAAAATTAAACACAATGACAGCCCTGCATTCTCAGCAAACTGTTCCAATAAGCAGATTTGACCCATAGCTGAACCAGCAAAGCCACTCCACCTGAACTTCTATTACTATCCTGAGATAGTGTTAGCTACTAACAAAGGATATACTTGAATAGATATTGCCCTGGAGCTCTATGACAGTAGATGTTAAGTGGTACAAGATAACACATCACCAGAGAAAGCACCAATTTCTCAACTAAGTCATTTGCTAATTGAGAGCCCTCTGTCCAATACATCCAAGAAGGGGCTTCTCATTTGCGCTCACCCAGCTTTCTGTATGCCAGCAGTCGGGATTCCGGCACCAGTATGCTGGTCGCCAGGAGCATACCATACTACACCCATAACTGGGTGGTCTTCTGGTTGCCAGCGATCACCATACCGGCGCCGGAATCCCAACCACCGGCATCTTTTCTCCCTCTTAGAGTCCACAACCCCCCTGAAGGAAGACTAGAGAGCGTGGTACGCATAGCACACCACCATGCCCACAGAGTGGCAAGCGCAGCAAGCCCACAAGGGGCTCATTTGCACTCACCCAGCAGTCAGGATTCCAACACCAGTATGCTGCCACCAGGAGCCCAACATCCATACCATACTACACCCTGCATGGCACCATAAACAAAGAACAGAAGCAGGTAGTGGCCTCAGTGTACAGCCATTACCCCAGTTACTTGAAGCAGGATGTGGCCTACCATGCTGATCTCTAGGTTTTCTGCTTGGAAAACATGACACCACCAGTTAGTATTACAGGTTTAAGGGGACATTTACTAAGCAATGGATGTTTTGAATACCCTCATTTAAAGCAATTCATGGTTTTATAAGAAACACAGAAGTACTTTATGGACATGGTTTCCAGACTCAGGATTTTCAGGATATAACCCAACAGATAAGGGTCAATTAACAGGTTAGAAAATTCTATAGATACACTAAAAATAACAATCAGACCAGGCATACATTACACCTATAAACTACAGCTCATAATACCCAAAGATCAAGCAGCATATCATAAGCAACCAGCAGTGGTAGAAGCCCCCATTCACCAAGCATCTTACCTGATCTTTCTACAAACCAGCTACAGAACAACCCTCACTCCTCAGCACATAGTGAGCTCTCCCTCACGTGATTTATAAAGCCAGTGACCACTCCCTGCAGCCTTGTATCACTTGGTTTCACCTGGCTATAATATTCCCCAGCCCAATCATTTAATTACTGCAGTGCTGATGGCTTTATTTAAACATTACTGTGGTATTTTAAAGTACTATGTATGCCTAGGATAATATTCTAAATATGTATTTATTTATTTTTACAAAATAATACAATAAAATATTATATTATTCTTGTAAAAGATGAATAATTTAATAGAAGTTCTGATTTCACTCTTCATCTGTCCAGTCAGGTGCAGGGAGTCTAACATAAAACATTGCTCTGTCCCTGGACTTCCTTCTAAGGGTGCATACACACGGTGAGATTCGGACTTATCCGATTCTCACCGTGCGACAGGGGGCCGGGTCGGCACTTAGCCAGTATCGCAAGCACATAATGAGTGTGCTTGCGATGCTGGCTATGTGCGATGTCAATCCTGACTATCTCTTCTATAGAGATAGTCAGCATTGACTTGCCTGCACAGCCTATTTTTTCTGCCGATGCCGACCGCGCGGGGCCGCGCATCAGCATCGGATCGGGATCGCAAGGTGACTGTCACCTTGCGATCTGCACTATCTTTTCTTCCGATTCTGACTATATAGTCAGAATCGGAAGAAAATATCTTACCGTGTGTACACACCTTTAGTGTATGATTGCCATCACCTGTGTTGAACTAGTTATTTGATAAGAAAGGTGTTTCTCCACACATGATGGCAATCATTAAGAGAAAAGTCCAGGAACACAGCATTCTGGGGCAGATGTATTAACCTGGAGAAGACATAAGGAAGTGATAAACCAGTGATATGTGCAAGGTGATAAAGGCACCAGCCAATCAGCTCCAATATGTAAATTAACAGTTAGGATCTGATTGGCTGGTGCCTTTATCACCTTGCACATATAACTGGTTTATCACTTCCTTATGCCTTCTCCAGGTTAATATATGCTGTCCCTCCTGGAGAGGGTCATGTTGGGAGGTATGATTACATCAACAAGGGGTGATGAACTGATTAAAAACAACAACAACAACATTGTTCTATTGTTTCTTGTGTACTACACACATATCATAAGGTGACCATATTATCCCTTTTACCTGGGACGCTCATGGATTACACAGGTTCTGTGGTTGGCTGACTTCAAGCCTACATTTCAGGTGGTTTTAATCAGCTACAGAACCTGTGTAATCCATGAGTGTCCCAGGAAAAAGGGATAATATGGTCACCCTACATTTCAGCATACTCTGTCTGCTTCTTCCGTTAGTGGGGGTGATTCCGACTTGATCATAGCTGTGCTAAATTTAGCTCAGCTACGATCAGGAACACAGACATGCAGGGGGACGCCCAGCACAGGGCTACCCCGCCCCGCATGTCAGTTACTGCCTCGTCGCAGAAGTGCAAAAGCAATGCACAGCGGTGATTCTTCTGCACTTCAGGAGTAGCTCCCAGCCAGCTACTCGTCGCTGCCTGAGCTGCAGCAGCTGCGTGTGACGTTGGCAGGACCGTGTCCACAAAATGGCAGCCAAGCGCCGCCTTGCCACCCCCTCCCGCCCAGCGACCACCTCTGCCTGTCAATCAGGCAGAGGCGATCGCTAGGCAACGACAGCCATCGGCTGTCAGCCATGCGCTAGCACACTGAGGCACCAGCGCATGCACAGTTCCCACCTGATCGCTGCATTGCGAACAACTGCAGCGAGCAATCAGGTCAGAATAACCCCCATTGTCTCCCATGAATGGGCCTAAAATGACTCTTACAACATTTTGCTCTGAGTCATAGAGGGGCTTGTTGCCAAATGTTTGTCTGGGGGCAAGCGCTCAGCACTGATTCATTAGCAGTATCCCAACTTTAAAAGGTGTGTTTTTATATATATACAGTAGAACTCATGGCAGATTGTCAATGGGCAACAGTCCTTTTACTAGCAAAAAAGGACTTGTTTTATTTTCTCCCTATATTACATATATTGTCACCCCTTGAATGTTGGCCCATTACCCACCACACCACCTATATATATATATATATATATATATATATAGAAAAGGGCATAGGGAGGGCGGTTATGGTGGAGCTCGAGCTCCAGGCGCCCAAAACAGTACAGGGCGCTGCAGCTCGACTCCGTCGACACCTCCGCCTGTCCGCAAGCAGCTCACAACTGCAGCTGTCAGTCACTGACAGATGGAAGCCCGAGCTGCATCAAATCTCTCCCTCCTCCCCTCCGCTCCGTGACTTGCATGTGACGTCAGACAGCAGAGGTGCGGCCAGACTCAGAGGGACTGCGGAGACGGAGCAGCAGCATTCGGGAAGCAGGAGCGGGGCAGGTGAGTATTGTTTTTTGTTTTGATTTTTTTCTTTAGTGTTTGTAAGCTGCGCTACCAGGGGGCACAAACCAGGGGGCACAATTACTCTGGGCACAGCTACAGGTGGCACAACTACTGGGGGCACAGCTACAGGGTGCACAACTACTGGGGGCACATCTACTGGGGCAAATCTACAGAGGGCACAGCTACAGGGGGCACAACTACCCCGGGCACAGCTACAGGGGGCACATCTTCTGGGGGCAAATCTACAGGGGGCGCAGCTACAGTGGGCACAACTACTTCCTGGCTCTGTGTGTTACAGGATGGGCCCTCCAGCCCATCGGCCCTTCTGGCGTTTGCCATAAATGCCAGATGGGCAGTCCGGCCCTAGTAGGTGGAACTAGTTCCACCTCCTCCACGGACCTTCACAGTAAGTCCAACAGAAAAGTCTTCCCCACCACCAACATCAATAGATGATGCAGGTGGCACTAGTGTCACTGATGGGCTGCAGCCACTGCCTTTCCCCATTCTTCCTCAGGCCCTGGCAGCTCCATGATCCTCCTCCACCTGCGACCCACCCCTCGAAGAGGAGCATACTCTGTGCATGCTGAAGACAAGGTGAGAGGGGGCTGGAGGAACACGGAGCGATGAGGAAGCTGCTAGAGGGACAGTGACAGATTAAGGTTCACATGGGCCTGGAGCTGAAATTTATGAAGGGCCTATTTTATGGTGCCGCAGGGAATGTGAAAACGCAGTGGGGATGTGACTAGTAATGTGGGGGGGGGGGTTGATGTTGTGAGGGTGTGGTCTGCACAGGGGGTGTGGCCTGTGCCATTTTGTGTGTGACTAATGCCTACCTTGAAAAACCTCAATCTCCCTACCTTCTTCACTTATATCAATAGTGTAATGAACAAAGGGAAACATCTCTTGTTAACATAACCGTAATATGAAAAATGACGCTTAGTGATGACGTCAATCTGAAACCTCTCAACGAAAGAAGCTACAGGTCCAGGTCGCATATTGATATCAAATGTTAACTAATTCTGTATGTAAAAAAAATAAAGAAAAAGACTTTACTTTTTTTTAACATTAGCTGTACTGAGAAGATATATCAGGAATGGTAGTTAGAGGGGGTAGGGTTGGAGAGAGGGTGTCGTCTGGACAGGGTAGAACAGGGGTAACACTAAGGTGACCCAGCATATAGCATACCTATCAACTGTCCCTATTTTTGTGGACAGTCCCTTTTTTGGGGACTGCACCATTGTCCCACCCGCAGGTCGCAGCTTCCCGCAGTGGGGGGCAGTTGGGAGGCTCCTGTCACTCGCTGCTCTGCTTAGGTGAATAGACGCTGTGCGCATGCTAGAGCTGGATGCCTTTTCACCTGCTCTTTGTGTTGGTGATGTCATTACCGATCCCTCGCACAGATGATGTGAAGAGACGCCTCTGCAGCTGCTGGCTTACTGGCAGCTACGGGGGGAGGGAGACGTGGTGGAAATCTATTGGCCATAGCATAGAGCAGCATGTTAGTATAAGCTGCAGTGCGTCGTGGGGTGATAGAGATTGGCCACAGTCACAGGCAGACAGTCACGCAGTGATTGGCGTATCTCCTGAGACCGTCTTGTTTTAAAAAAGCAAATTCTCAATCAAAATTTCAGGGTAAAATACATGCTTATATAAAGTTAATTAAAGCAATATGCACTCCTCCAACATACTCATCTGTAATGTCACCAACAGTGACCACATGCAGTCCGTTTAAAAAAAAAAAAGGGCACTCACCAATACACAAATGGTATAACCACTGTTTAATTTTACATCTCCATAAGGAATCTCCAGTTATGAGAAAACAGCGGACTTTCATATTCATACCACTGAGCTGGTCGTCATTCTCAAGTCACATTGGAACATTGGAACCCGACAGGAAAATACAAACACACTGGACCCAAAGGGGAAGGGGGGGGTAAACTTAATGGCCTCAATAGAATAAACACATTGGCCCCACACTCCCTCCTCCCGCAGCCTGCGTTCTATCACACTGACACACTCCATTCCCCCGCGGCCTGCCCTCTATCACACTCTTTGCCCCCGTGGCCTGCGCTGTATCACACTCACACACTCCCTCCCCCCGAGACCTGCTCTGTATCACACTCATGCACTCCCTCCCCCCCGCAGCCTGCCCTGTATCACACTCACACACTCCCTCCCCCCGCAGCATGTCCTGTGCCCTGTATAACACTCACACTCTCCCTCCCCCCGCAGTCTGCCCTGTATCACAGTCACACACTCCCTCCCCCCAAGGCCTGCTCTGTATCACACTCACACACTCCCTCCCCCCGCAGACTGCCCTGTATCACACTCACACACTCCCTCCCCCCGCAGTCTGCCCTGTATCACACTCACACACTCCCTCCCCGCGAGGCCTGCTTTGTATCACACTCACACACTCCCTCCCCCCGAGGCCTGATCTGTATCACACTCACACACTCCCTCCCCCGGCAGCCTGCCCTGTATCACACTCACACACTCCCTGCCCCCGCAGCCTGCCCTGTATCACACTCACACACTCCCTGCCCCCGCAGCCTGCCCTGTATCACACTCACACACTCCCTCCCTCCGCAGCCTGCCCTGTATCACACTCACACACTCCCTCCGAGGCTTGCTCTGTATCACACTCACACACTCCCTCCCCCCCGCAGCCTGCCCTGTATCACACTCACACACTCCCTCCCCCCGCATTGTATCACACTCACACACTTCCTCACTCATGCTCTATATTAAACTCTATCCCCTGCAGAAGCTCACATGCAAGACACACACACACACACACACACACACACACACACACACACACACACACACACACACACACACACACACACACACTCTATAGAAGTTAACATGGAACTGGAAGTAACACACACACACAGCACACACACACACACACACACACACACACACACACACACACACACACACACGCTCAAACAGATACACAAATCACATACAATTCCTTCCACTCACTCTTTACCTTACAATACAGCAGAGACCAATGCAGTGTTAATGGCTGGGTCAGCCCTGGATGTTGTGCACTGTGTGCAGCAGGCAGATCTCCTCTACTCCAGCCATGTGCAGCAGCAAGCCCTGGCAGCCTGAGTCCCACATAGCTCCGCCCCCTGGGTCCCGTGTAGCCCCGCCTCCTGCCGAGTTCCTTTATTCCCTGTGAATACCCGCTGGCCGCTGGCATTTGGAGCCACTCGGTCGGCAGTATGAGTCAATGTACTACTAGTACCAGCTACAGGGGCGGTGCTTCACACTGTCACTGGCAAGCTGCTGTAGCAGGGAAATTTATTTTCTTGCTGCAGCAGCAATGCAGATGCAGCTGCAGCTCCACCCGCCCCATTGTTAATCCGGCCCTGGACATGGAGCTGCTGGAGTGACAGAAGCAGAGATTTGTATAAGGGGCACTACTGTGGGCATTATGTGTATAAGGGCACTACTACTATGGACATTATTTGTATAAGTGGCACTTCTGTCGCCATTATGTGTACTATTGTGGACATTATGTTTAAGGGACACTACTACTGTGGGCATTATGTGTATAAGCAGCAGTAATACTGTAGGCATTATGTATAAGGGGCACTACTGTGGGCATTGTGTATAAGTGGCATAACGTGTATAAGGAATAACACTGTGTAGCGTAACATGAATAAGGGGCACTATTGAATGATGTAACATAAATATGGGGCACTACCGAGTGACATAATGTGAATAAGGAGCATTACTATGTGGTGTAATACGAATCGGGTGTAATGTGAATAAGATTGTGCTACTGTGTGGTGATATTTGAATTAGGGTTACTATTGAGTGACTATGCCCCTTTCTTGTAAGACCACTGTGCATTTATAATGTATGGGAGATAGGGCACAAATGTATAGATTGCTGGAGGGTGCCAAAAACCTTAGTACTGGCCCTTCCTATGGTATGGAGTTCCAGGGATGCATAGAGGGATCTCAGCCGCCTCTTCACTTTGTGACCAGAGGCTCTGAGCATGCATAACCTCAGGTCACACATGCACAGAAGCCGGCGAAGGGAACGGTAAGTAATGCTGCTACTTAAGTAGCAGTGTTACTGTAATAGGAGACAGCTGCTTTTCGGAGCAGCTGTCCCCGCATCGGAGCAATGCTGAATTGCTCTGGTGATAAGTATCCCCCGTTGCGAGTTCGATACTTAATCATCGGAGGCCATACGGCACCCGATGATGCATAGGCCACAAGTGTGGTAAAGGTGCCTAGCTTTATGACCACATCAGGGTCTTTTACCAAGATGAGAATGACCATCATAACAAAACATTTGAACCCCTCAGAAGTGACATGAACAGTAATAGACAGTCCTGATGTCCCCTTACTTCAGGTTTGACTTTGAACTAATGAAGGTGAAGGTTCTAACGTGATTGTAGGATGTTTTCATTCTTTACCATCATGCACTTTTTTCATTTGCACAAATAAAGATTGATCCATATCCTCTTTGTTGCTGCTGTAAATGAGCTTTAGGGTCTATGAAGATATACAACTATTGTTTTTATAATGACTAGTGCTCTCAAATGAGGTTTTAGCACATCGTTCAGAGCAGTCCTACAGCCTCTTTCAGTTTCAGATGCACAAAGCAGTTCAGGCCTCCTGGTGTCACTCTTGTTATCATACTGAAAGAGGAAGTATGTACAGTATAGCAGAGTCACTGAGATAGCTGGTACAGATCGCACGTGGGAAATTCCTCATTTACAAAAGAAATACAATTTACAGCTATTGCAAAATTAGTACCAAACTATTCACTATCGCAGCCGGACTGTACACAGGCTTTGCTGTCTCTGCTGAGCTGAAAGTGACAGAAGCAGAGAATGGGGAATCCTGCTGATGACGAAGGTGGGTGCCTTATTACAAGCTGCAGAGGTCACATCTAATCAATATGTGATGGGTTAGTACATGACACTGTACTATATGCATATGTGCTACCCCCATATTTAATAGATGACGCAGAGAACTTCAGTGTCACCCTCACAAAACTTTTACTTTGTCAGCTGGTAACATTACAATGTGTGTTAGGTGTGGTACAATGCAGTAGAGACTGCAGAGTACATTAAAAAAAATGACAGGTGTGTAGTGTCAGAATGAATGAACGATTAGCCCTTGTGGTTTGAATGATGAACATACTCCTATCGGAGATGCAGCATATACAGATTTTACAGAGTATGGCCATATACGCTATGCTTGCATCGCTGGAATACTCTTAGGCTAGCTGCTGTTCATGTTCTATATTAGCGAATCAAGGATTAAAGGGATATTGCCACAAAAACTGTATCAGTTTACTGTCTACATAACCATTAATGTTGCAGTTCATAGTTGTTTAATGTAGAAAAAACTTACAATAGTTTTGTTAATCTTTTGCTAAATCTTCAGCTTTGTTTTTCTGTTACTCTTCCCTCAATTGCAATGATCTGTAACTTTTTACCATGTTATAAAAATAGATTCTTACTGTAATTATCATTGAATAATTGATACTCCTGTATTCGTCCTTGGCCAGGCTGTATTTACAGGACTTATGTAGTTTATTGTCCTTAGTTTCTGACTATGCACACGGATCGTACAGGAAACTGTGATTTTTAATAGGATAATAACACACGCAAAGTGTTTTTTTTTATTTTTTTTATTACCTTGAACTTTTTTTGATATTTTTAACAAAATCATTAAGTTGTCTCTTTGGTTGTCTTCATAGACAGCAATAACAACATTGCCACCTGTATGCAATAATGCTATTTTGGTACAGGATATGCAGAATATTAAAATAAATACATATAATCACAATTTTTTGTTGCGGTGATATGAGAGATATTATTGTGCTTTACATTGTACACATTTCTTTGTACATAAAAAAACAAAAAAACATTTTGGGGCCGATGGATAGTAGTATGCAAGTAGACTGTACTTACACCCACACTGTGCGCATGGAAGTATATGCCAATATTGCATCAGCTGGTGCAACATATTCATCTGAAAAAGGGCATATTTCCACATAAGTACCACTCTACATAACTCACAATTACGTCAGCACATCCTCCACAATCCCTCAGTAAACTTTGCCTGTGTGCTAACGCCCCATCAACATCCAGTTAGGTCCATACACACTTGCAGGGAAAATGAGCAACGTCACTCATTTTCCCCCTTTGTGAACAACGTCGCTCATTTTCTCAGCAAGGGGGTCATTCCGAGTTGTTCGCTCGTTATTTTTCTTTCGCAACGGAGCGATTAGTCGCTAATGCGCATGCGCAATGTCCGCAGTGCGACTGCGCCAAGTAAATTTGCTATACAGTTAGGTATTTTACTCACGGCATTACGAGGTTTTTTCTTCGTTCTGATGATCGTAATGTGATTGACAGGAAGTGGGTGTTTCTGGGCGGAAACTGGCCGTTTTATGGGAGTGTGTGAAAAAACGCTACCGTTTCTGGGAAAAACGCGGGAGTGGCTGGAGAAACGGGGGAGTGTCTGGGCGAACGCTGGGTGTGTTTGTGATGTCAAACCAGGAACGAAACTGACTGAACTGATCGCAGATGCCGAGTAAGTCTGGAGCTACTCAGAAACTGCTAAGAAGTGTCTATTCGCAATTTTGCTAACCTTTCGTTCACAATTTTGATAAGCTAAGATTCACTCCCAGTAGGCTGCGGCTTAGCATGTGCAAAGCTGCTAAAAGCAGCTTGCGAGCGAACAACTCGGAATGAGGGCCCAAGTTTGCTGTCGGCAGTGCATGCATGCTCTATCTGGACTGTTGTCCAGGAGCTGCATGCACGGCCGGCCACTGGCCCTCATTCCGAGTTGTTCGCTCGCAAGCTGCTTTTAGCAGCATTGCACACGCTAAGCCGCCACCCTCTGGGAGTGAATCTTAGCTTATCAGAATTGCGAACGAAAGATTCTCAAAATTGCGAATAGAAATTTCTTTGCAGTTTCTGAGTAGCTCGGGACTTACTCTGCCAATGCGATCAGTTCAGTCAATTTCGTTCCTGGTTTGACGTCACAAGCACACCCAGCGTTCGCCCAGCCACTCCTCCGTTTCTCCAGCCACTCCCGCGTTTTTCCCAGAAACGGTAGCGTTTTTTCACACACTCCCATAAAACGGACAGTTTCCGTCCAGAAACACCTACTTCCTGTCAATCACACTCCGATCACCAGAACGAAGAAAATACCTCGTAATGCCGTGAGTAAAATACCAAACTTCTTAGCAAATTTACTTGGCGCAGTCGCAATGCGAACAATGCGCATGCGCAATTAGCGGAAAATCGCTGCGATGCGAAGAAAATTACCGAGCGAACAACTCGGAATGAGGGCCACTGTGTGATGTCACTGAGTGATATGAATGGTCATATCGCTCAGTGTGTACGGGTGGTCGCCGACCGCCGGACCCGGGATGGGAACCACTAGACGCCGTTGCAACCTTCCTGCTGAATTCCTTCAAACGCTGAAGAATTGATACTGTTTTGAAGCAATAAGATTTACAGTGCATCCGGAAATTATTCACAGCACTTAAAATAATAAAAATTTTCCCTCAAAATTTCCCTCAAAATTCTGCATACAATACCCCATAATGACAATGTGAAAAAAAGTTGTTTTCTGCTGTGGGGTACACTGGGCTCCACAGGGAATGACATTGGGGTGTAGAGTAGGATCTTGATCCGTGGCACCAACAGGCTCAAAGCTTTGACTGTTCCCGGATTGCATAGCGCCGCCTCCTCTATAACCCCGCCTCCGTGCACAGGAGTTCAGTTTTGTAGCTGGTGCCATGCAGTAAGCAGGCATACAAACAGGGGGGATGCTCCAGCAGCCCCCAGAAGAAGCTTTTAATGAAAAATGAAGACTTCAAGGGCTGCAGCAGAGACACTGACTGTGTTAGATGTCAGTCAGACATCTCCTGCTGCAGCTCCATCACCTCCCCCAGCGGCGCTGTATACTCCCGCGCCCTGGTTGCTGGGTACTTACAGCAGAGGCTCCGGTTTCTTCCAGTTACTCACACACACACTACCGCTGTTCGCCTGGATCGCGTGGCAACCTTCAGGGAGGAGGTAAGGGGTCCCCTCGGCGGGACCCGCTGTAAATCGCGATCCCGCGCGGCCGGTGGAAGGCGGGCCGCACGCGCTGGCGTGGACACTGTGGCAGTACAGGGACTCCACTAGACCACCAGGGCAAGGGCACAGGTCGGCTTCCTCTCATAAACCATTTTTATAAGCCCACAGTATGCTGTGGTGAAGTCCAGCAGGGGGATAAGCCTTTGACCTGTAGCCCCTCCCCAGCCCCAGGGCACCATTTAGAGTAAATGTTACCGCCCTGGAGCAACATATCACTCCCTCACTCCCTGTCAGCGTTTGGGCACCATTAGGACAACCTGAGCTGATCCTGGGACTGTTTGGGCAAATCC
The DNA here is from genome assembly GCF_028390025.1 of Pseudophryne corroboree. Classification (NCBI taxonomy): domain Eukaryota; kingdom Metazoa; phylum Chordata; class Amphibia; order Anura; family Myobatrachidae; genus Pseudophryne; species Pseudophryne corroboree. The sequence continues at coordinate 195,582,237 of NC_086450.1, read as the reverse complement.
TCCTCTGTAAAGCCGCCTGCATGTTCGCGCTGTGCATTTTACAGGACACTTAAGTATTCTACATGTCTGCTGACAGTGTTAGTTAAGAAAGAGTGCATTTAGTCAAGGTTATATAGTACAAGTACCCTGTGATATACATCCAGTCTTTACTGTGCATTGTTATATCTATTGAGTGTATAGCTATACTTAGTACTACTTTATTGCTAGTCCAGTGCAGTTTTATTGCATGTCATAATTTCTGCATTGTGTAATGAGACTATGGGGCATATTCAATTAGGGTCGAAAACTGCCGCCTGTCGAAAAAGACGTCAGTTTTCGACTTTTTAAGGTCGAATACTGATTCGACCTATTCAGTCCCATCAGTTTTTATTCGACAAGTCGTGGAATTCGACTTGTCGAATAGTACGTGAATCGGCGGTATAGCTGCCGATTCACATACTTTTGAGTGAAACAGGGCCAAATTCTTCAGGATTTGGCCCCGTTTCCGACCATCGCAGTCCGACATAAAAAAATGTCGGACTGAGATGTGGGATCCAGAGGAGGAGGGGGGGGGGGAATCCGCGGGGAGACAAGGGACAGCCGCAGGGCATACAGGGGAGAGAAGAGCTAAAGCACAGCACTGCAGCAGGATGTCTCTCAGCCGCGCCGCTCACGGCAGCATCCACCCGGCTCCAGCAAGTGAGGTCACGCTTGCTGGAGCGGGGTGGACACTGCCGTGAGGTCTGGCGGCTGTGAGACAACCTCCCACAGCGCTACTGTAACACTGCTCTCCTCCGTCTACCCGCTGGTTCCCACTGGTCTCCCCGCGGCTCCCCCCCCTCCTCTCCTCCTCTGGGTCCCTCATCTCAATTCGACTTTTTAAAAGTCGAATTGAGATGAGATTGAATAGGGGCTGTCGGATCCATTCCGACAAATGCATGTCGGAATGGATCCGACCCTAATTGAATATACCCCTATGTATGTGTGCATATAGCTGCTGTGTGACCTCCATTTCGTGTTTCTCGCTCAGATTGCTATCCCTTTATTCTATAACCTGAGGGGGCTAGGTGTTTCCCAAGATATACTCAGTGTGTATCTTTCTCTGTGATTTTTAGTCACCATAAACCTCTTGAATTCCCTGTTTGTGCTGTTACACTACACAGGGGGTTCTTGTCAGGTATTGTGCTGCTGATATTGTACTGTGTTGCCCTGCATTGAGCTTTCGGATATGTCAGCTACAAGGGGCAACAGAGCTGGGGCTGATCCCACATTGTGTGGTGGTGACGCTGCAGACACATGTAAGGAAAATATAGCAGCTGAGGGTTCAGGTTCTGGGGGCTCCTTACCACCCAGTGGGATCGTAGCAACGGGGGTTCAAAATGACCCGCCTTTTGCTACTTTCTCCACGCTTTTGAATACGCTTGTAACTAGATTAACGCCCCCTATGGGACCTCCTGTGCCGGTACAACTGTTTATGGTCCCCGCGGTTAACCCGCCTTGGGCAGATCAACTGTCTGCTCAGTTACAGCAATTGAACCAATCACTGAATACTCAGAAGTCTAAACCTCGCCCGCCTTAGACCAAGGGGTCCTCTAAGCGGGCCGTTACTTCCTCACAATCCATTAACGTCCCAGATACCACATCTGATGAGGATGATGTTTATACTAACCCCACAGGTTCTGATCCTGACGCTTCTGATGGGGAATCTGTTTCACAGGTGGATGTCCCTGACTTGTTGGAGGCTATCAGGCTCATTCTTCAGATTACTGATGACCCGGAGCCTGATGCTGCCCTAACTGGACAGATTTAAACGTCAGAAAGTGGTTAAACAAGTTTTACCTCATTCTGATCATTTAGTTGGCATACCTCAGGAGTCCTGGGAAAATCTAGGATAGAAATTCACGCCTCACAAGAAGATGCTGGCTTGCTATCCCCTCGCAGCAGAGCTAAGTAAAAATTGGGAAACACTCCTGCCAGTGGATTCGCAGGTAGCGTGGCTAGTGGTATCCTCAGCTCTGCCAGTAACTACCGTTACGTCTTTGAAAGAACCGACGGATACAGCGTGTGGGGGGTTGTTTAAAGGTGATTTATTTCTTAGCAGGTGCTGCGCATTGGCCCACCGTTGCAGCGACATGGGCTGCAGAGACTATTAAAGCGTGAGCTCAGGAGTTGGAAGATGAGATGTCTTCCAATGCTTCTGATCATGCTAGACAATGCTTATCGTATATTGAGGGTCATTCCGAGTTGATCGCTAGTTGCTTTCGGTCGCTGCGCAGCGACGAGGCAAAAAAAGGCACTTCTGCGCATGCATATGTGGCGCAATGTGCACGTGCGTCGTACTATTACAAAGAACGATGTAGTTTCACACAAGGTCTAGCGAAGCTTTTCAGTCGCACTGCTGGCCGCGGAGTGATTGACAGGAAGAGGGCGTTTCTGGGTGGCAACTGACCGTTTTCAGCGAGTGTTCGAAAAAACGCAGGCATGCCAGGAAAAAGACAGGTGTGGCTGGGCGACCGCAGGGCGTGTTCGTGACGTCAAAACAGGAACTGAATAGTCTGAAGTGATTGCAAGCACTGAGTAGGTCTGAAGCTACTCTGAAACTGCACAAAAAATGTTGTAGCCGCTCTGCGATCCTTTCGTTCGCACTTCTGCTAAGCTAAAATACACTCCCAGTGGGTGGCGGTATAGCGTTTGCACGCCTGCTATAAACTGCTAGCAAGCGAACAACTCGGAATGACCACCATTGTCACAGCTTCTCATTACATTAAGGAGGTGGCTTCTGATGCCAGTATCCTGGCGGCCAAGGCTTCTACTACATCCATACTGGCTCGCCGGATTCTATGGTTGCGGTCCTAGTCCGTGGATCTGGACTCTAAGAAAACCCTCGAGCTACTCCCTTTTAAGGAAGACATCCTTTTCGGAGAAGACCTCAACAAGATTGTCGCTGACTTAGCTTCTGCTAATACAGCTTGTCTACCTAATACTGCTCCTTCGGTACCAAAGGCTGAGTACTTCCTTTTGCTCCTTTCTGCCTTCAGGGAAAGCAAAGGGTCAGGCGTATCCGAAACAGGCTCGCACTTCCAAACCCAATAAGCCCAAACCCAAACGGGCCTGGGCTGCCCATCAGCCTGCTTCCAAGACTGATAAGCCTGCCACATGACGGGGCTGGCATCCCTCTGGGGGATCCCGGGGTGGGGGGCCGGCATCTAGGGTATACCCAGGAATGGTTGAAGACCACTTCCGATGCCTGGGTACGGGAAGTTGCCACTTGAGGTTACGCCGTATCCTTCAAAAATCATCCCCCTCATTGATTTTGCCTGACAGACATCCCTTCGGATCAGGTGAAGGCAAAAACTCTTCATTCGGTGGTACACAGGAGTGGTAGTACAAGTGCCTCTGGCTCAGAGAGGCAAGGGGTACTATTCACCGCTGTTCCTAGTCCCGAAACCGAATGGGTCATCCCGGCCCATTCTCAACCTCAATCCTTGAACAAATTTGTGAAGGTCTCCAAGTTTCGTATGGAAACTCTTCGCTCTATTGTTCTGGCATTGGAACTTGGGGATTATATGGTCTCCGTGGACATACAGGATGCTTACCTGCATATTCCCATTGCAATGTCTCATCAGCAATACCTGAGGTTTGCTGTTGGCAACCTCCATTACCAATTTCGGGCGTTACCTTTTGGTTTGACCACGGCTCCGCGAGTCTTCACCAAGGTCATGGTGGTAATGACCGCTGTTTTCCGCCGTCAAGGGGTCTGGATCCTACCGTACGTGGACGACTTGTTGATCCTGGCAAATTCCCCAGAAATTCTCCTGCGCCATCTGGATCTGACTATCCAGTTTCTGCAAGCCCACGGGTGGCTCATCAACTGGAAGAAATCTTCCCTGGTCCCTGCTCAGAGCATGGTGCACCTGGGGGCGTTGTTGGACACTCACAACCAGTGTTTGTTCTTGTCTCAGGAGAAAGTCCTGAAGCTTCAGGACAGGATTCGATGCTTCCTATCTCGTCCGCAAGTGTCGATACATTCGGCATTGTAAGTACTAGGTCTCATGGTGTCGGCTTTCGACATGGTGGAGTACGCTCAATTCCATTCCCGTCCTCGGCAGAAGCTGATTCTTGCCAAGTGGGACGGCCTGCCTCACCGGATCAGGTCTCAAATGATCTCCTTGTCTCCAGTGGTCCGTCTGTCACTGAGCTGGTAGCTTCAGGACCAACGATTGAGCAGGGGTCATCCTTTCTGGATCTCCAACTGGGTCGTTCTGACGACGGATGCAAGTCTGAGAGGTTGGGGAGCGGTGTTGGAGCAACACTCCATTTAGGGTCGGTGGACCAGGGAGGGGTCTCTCCTCCCAATAAACTTTCTGGAATTGCGGGCGGTGTTCAACTCATTGAACTTGGCCTACCATTTAATACAGAACAGACCTGTTCAAGTATAGTCGGACAACGCTACCACAGCCACTGTACATTAATCATCAAGGCAGCACTTGAAGCCGCATGGCAATTAAAGAAGTATCAAGGATTCTTCAGTGGGCGGAACGCCATCTGCCAGCCATATCGGCAGTATTCATTCCTGGGGTCCTAAACTGAGAAGCGGACTTTCTCAGTCGTCAGGACGTACACGCCGGAGAGTGGAGCCTCCATCCAGAAGTGTTTCAACTCCTTTTGGACAGGTGGGGCCTTCCAGATGTGGACCTGATGGCGTCTTGACACAATCACAAGGTTCCGGTCTTCAGAGCAAGGAGAAGGGATCCTCTAGCAGCGTTCGTGGATGCACTGGCAATTCCACGGAATTTTCAGCTGCCATACGTGTTTCCTCAGGTGTAACTCCTGCCCAGAGTAATAAGGAAGTTCAAGCAAAAAGGAAGAATTCTACTTCTGATCGCTCCGGCGTGGCCCAGACGGCATTGGTTCTCAGACCTTCAGGGTCTCTCGAGAGAGCGTCCCCTTCTACTTCAACAGCACCCAGATCTCCTTGTACAGGGCCCCTGTGTATATCAGGATTTAGCCCGGTTGGCTTTGACGGAGTGGTTCTTGAAGCTTCCATCTTGAGAGCCAAAGGTTTTTCTGAGGCGGTCATTCAAACTATGTTGAAGGCCTGGAAACCGGCTTCTGCTCGGATTTACCATAGGGTCTGGAATTCTTACTTTGCTTGGTGCGCATCTAACAATCATAACGCTTACAAGTTTAGTACGGCCAAACTTTTGGCCTTTCTACAACAGGGCCTGGACTTGGGCCTTCGTCTGGCCTCCATCAAGGTTCATATTCCTCCCTATGTTCCGCTTGTGGCCCTTTGGGACTTGTCTGTGGTTTTAGAGGCCTTGCAAGGGTCTCCGTTTGAACCTCTTGATTCTGCAGACCTTAAGCGGCTTTCTCTTAAGGTGTTGTTTCTGCTGGCTATTGCCTCTGCTAGACGGGTGTCGGATTTGGGTGCCTTATCTTGTAGGTCACCATATCTGATTTTTCACTGTGATCGGTCGGTTCTTAGAACACGTCCTGGGTATCTACCTAAGGTGGTGTCTTCTTTCCACCTTAATCAGGAGATTGTGGTTCCGGCCTTTGCCTCTCTTGAATTGTCTTCCAAAGAGTGGTCTTTGGATGTGGTACGGGCTCTCCGTATCTACTTGAAGAGAACTGCCTCCATCAGGAAGTCGGATTCTCCCTTTGTTCTGTTTGGTTTTCACAAACGTGGCTGGCCTGCTCACAATCAGACCCTGGCCAGATGGATTAGAATGGTGATTGCACATGCTTATGTACAGGCTTCCAGCTCCTTCTATCATAAAGGCCCATTCTACTCGGTCGGTTGGACCTCTTTGGGCGGCCCGCCGTGGTGCGACCCTTGAACTATTGTGCAAGGCGGCTACATGGTCCTCAGTGAACACATTCATAAGGTTTTATGCCTTTGATATTTCTGCCTCCAAGGATGCTTCCTTTGGATGCCGGGTTCTTGTGCCCACTATAGTGCGTCCCCTCCCATAAGGAACTGCTTTAGGACATCCCCAATGTCATTCTCTGTGGAGCCCAGTGGAGCCCGCAGCAGAAAATGGGATTTATGGTAAGAACTTACCGTTGTTAAATCTCTTTCTGCAAGGTACACTGGGTCCACAGGGCGCCCACCCTGACGCACTTAGCTTCTTTTGGGTTGGCATGGCATTAGCCGCTGACATATTCTCCTGTCGTGAAAATGTGGTGTATGTGGCTACTAACAGTTGTCGTCTCTTTTGCCTGCTACTGCATTGGACTGGTTAACAAAAACTGAGCTCCTGTGCACTGAGGTGGGGTTATAGAGGAGGCGGCGCTATGCATTCTGGGAACAGTCAAAGCTTTGAGCCTGTTGGTGCCTCGGATCAAGATCCTACTCTACACCCAAATGTCATTCCCTATGGAGCCCAGTGTACCTCGCAGAAAGAGATTTAACAAAGGTAATTTCTTACCATAAATCTAATATTTTTTTTAGATTTTTGCAAATGTATTAAAAATAAAAAGCTAAGAAATCACATGTACATAAGTATTCACAACCTTTGCCAAGAAGCTAAAAATTGAGCTCAGGTGCATCGTGTTTCGACTGATCATCCTTGAGATGTTCCTACAGCTTAATTGGAGTCCACCTGTAGTAAATTCAGTTGATTGGACATTATTTGGAAAGGCACACACCTGTCTATATAAGGTCACACACTTGAAAGTGCATGTCTGAGCACAAACCAAGCATGAAGTCAAAGGAATTGTCTGTAGACCTCCAAGACAGGATTGTCTCAAGGCACAAATCTGGGGAAGGGTACAGAAAAATATATGCTGCTTTAAAGGTCCCAATGAGCACAGTGGCCTCTATCATCCGTAAATGAAAGAAGTTCAGAACCACCAAGACTCTTCCTAGAGCTGGCTGACCATCTAAACTGAGCAATCGGCGGATGAAGGGCCCTAGTCAGGGAGGTCATCAAGGACCCGATGGTCACTCTGTCAGAGATACAGCATTCCTCCGTGGAGAGAGGAGAACCTTCCAGAAGGATAACCATCTCTGCAGCAATCCAACAATCAGGCCTGTATGGTAGAGTGGCCAGACGGATGTCACTCCTTAGTAAATAGCACATGGCAGCCCGCCTGGAGTTTGCCAAAATGCCCATGAAGGACTCTCAGACCATGAGAAACAAAATTCTCTGGTCTGATGAGACAAAGATTGAACTCTTTGGCGTGAATGCCATGTGTCATGTTTGGAAGAAACCAGGCACCGCGCATCACCAGGCTAATACAATCCCTACAGTGAAGCTTGGTGGTGACAGAATCATGCTGTGGGGATGTTATGGCACGGCATAGAGGGATGGCGGTTGAAAGATGATGCAGAATTGGGGGCAGAACAGGGAGCATGATCGCGATATCACGTGATTGTGGCCCTACCCCTGCTACACAATGCCGAAATTACTGGTATTGTGATGCAGGGGGCGGGGCCACATTGACGCGTTTCAGTGGGAATCGCGTCATCAGACTGCCCACTTTGGAAAACTAACCGGAGGGCATATGAGCAGAAGTGGGGGAAAGCGGAGGGGATGGGTGTCATCTGGCCAGGATACTTGCCCACTCTTCCGGGACGCCGAGAGTGCCACCCAATTTTTGGGAGCCCCTTGGCTGTTTCAGTAGGATAGGCAAGTACGTTGCAACCACAAATGTTACTATGATACCAAAATTGTTATTATTTTAATAATACTTACCTGATTGAATGTACTTTATAGAAGCTTATACTATACAGACACCCAGATATTTGTTTTCAGTTGCTGATTATCAAAACCTTACTATGAGTCACCTTACACTATGACTAGTGCTTCTAAAAATGTGATACTTACTTCCTTGTTTGGCTTAAAACATTGCTTTACATCAAGCTATGGGCCAAAGTCATGTTTGTATGCAATGCTGATGTTCAAACAATGGAACGATTATTGGCAGACTGTGCATGTGTAGCGATCACACTGCACATGCGCCAAGGTAACTTTGCGATTGCGCTCGCACTGAGAAGTTTAAAGCAGAGTGATTGACAGGAAGGGTCCGTTTGGGGGAAAAACACAGGCATGTCATGTCATTGCCATTTTGCCATTTTCTAGACGTATGTATGTGACATCAGCTGCCATCATGTACGTAGAGAAACCTGGCTCCTGCGTCGCTACTACCATGGCCAGTCTGCGTAGCCATAAGGCTACTCTAGCAGTCAATGTTCCTCATATGTATGCAGCAGGGACGTTTGTCCTAAATGATTAAAATAATACAAAGAAGATACTTATGACATATATTGGGGGTAATTCTGAGTTGATCGCAGCAGCAAGTTTGTTAGCAATTGGGCAAAACCATGTGCACTGGAGGGGGGGCAGATATAACATTTGCAAAGAGAGTTAGATTTGGGTGGGTTATTTTGTTTCTGTGCAGGGTAAATCCTGACTGCTTTATTTTTACACTGCAATTTAGATTTCAGTTTGAATACACCCCACCCAAATCTAACTCTCTCAACACGTTATATCTGCCCCTCCTGCAGTGCACATGGGCCCTCATTCTGAGTTGTTCGCTCGCTAGCTGCTTTTAGCAGCATTGCACACGCTAGGCCGCCACCCTCTGGTTGTATCTTAGCATAGCAGAATTGCGAACAAAAGATTAGCAAAACTGCTACTAAATAATTCTTTGCAGTTTCTGAGTAGCTCCAGACCTACTCACAGATTGCGATCAGCTCAGTCCGTTTAGTTCCTGGTTTGACGTCACAAACACACCCTGCGTTCGGCCAGCCACTCCCCCGTTTCTCCAGACACTCCCGCGTTTTTCCCTGACACGCCTGTGTTTTTTAGCACACTCCCGGAAAATGCTCAATTACCACCCAGAAACGCCCCTTTTCTGTCAATCATTTACCGATCAGCAGTGCGACTGAAAATCGTCGCTTGAACACCAGCAAATCTCCTAAGTTTTGTGTTAAATAACTTAGCGCATTCGCTCTGCGTACCATGTGCATGCGCAGTTAGCAACAAATCGCAGCATAGCAAAAATCGGCAACGAGCGAACAACTCGGAATGACCCCCATGGTTTTGCCCAATTGCTAACAAAATTGCTGCTGCGATCAACTCAGAATTAGGCCCTTTATGTGTCATAAAGTATGTGCTTTAGACTTTATATCATGTTAATAAATTTTACTATATAAAAAAGCAGTTTTACATGTGTTTCGGAGGCACCCACTGTCTATGTGAAAGGGCCGGGTGGGGCCTGGCATCGGGCAGTAAAAGGCCATTAAAAAAAGCCCTGCAAGCGGCACCTAATAGAAGTGCCTCTTAGACAAAGGGCGTGCTTTCAACTCATATGAGAGCACGCCCCTGTCACTGAGGCTCATTATGATTGGGCAGCGGGCAGAGCAAAGCGGCAGTGATGGATGGTTCTGGGAGGACACCAAATCACCAGCCTTCCCGAGCTGACTGCAGTGAACAGTAGCCACCCCCCCTCACCCTGCCAAGCCTACACCAGTGGCTGCTGATAAAGCTGTCCGCCCATTCCCCCCCTCCCCTGCCGCCGCTGCTGGAATTTACAGCTGTGGCATATGCAGAGAGAGCAGGACTGCAGCAGAGGTCAAGCCCCCTTCCCAGGGTCGCAATCCGCCGCCGACTGTCACACAGGGAACTGGGACAGACAGTGCAGGCATGCTCAGGGGAATATCTGTGGGCTGCAACCACAAACTTTGCCCACACCAGTGCTGCAGGCAGCCAGGAAACATGAAGAGCCTTATGTACTGCTGCAGTGCCTCACCAGCCACAGTCCTCAGCGTACGCCACTGGTGCGCAGTTGCGAATGAGTTTGCGATTGTGGGAATCTATTGACTTTTTGGGAGATAGCTTCACTTGTTAATATTAGCAGTTCCTTAGCCTTAATAAATCCCAATTGCATGTACAAACATTAATTAGGCCCTCTGTGTCTCCATTAGCATCCTCCATTGGGTTAGAATTCATATCTATGTGCTTTAGATCAGTACAAAACCCTAGTTAGACATTGTAGTGCCCTGGATAAGAGCAGTGGTGCAAGTATGCGGGTACGCTTGGGTACGAAGTACCCTTAAAAATTTGGTAGCAGGTACACAGTACCACCTGCCACACACTTTGCACCCGTGGCCTCTATTACCACAATTATAAAGTTCCACAAAGCAACAAGACCATGGTGGTTGGCAGCATGATGGTGCCCCCCAATTTGTCAGGGTGACTGGGAGTGTGTCAGTCACGTCACGTGATCATCATCTGGCAACTGTGGCTGGCGTGAAGAGAGGAGCCTGATTGCACTTTCCCACAGCGTCACTTGCTGGGAGCAGCAGTGAAGCTGTTTCCCTTCACTCGGCTCGTGTGATGCATCGGCACTGAGCGGCTTTTGTTCTTCACAGGCTGGGCTGCAGGGCATGTCTCTGGCATCACTGTGTGGGGTAATTCATTTCTAATATAATGTGGACACTACTATATATTTCTATTATTATGGGGGTATTACAATATATTTCTATTTTAAAGTGGATTCTGCTATATATTTCTATTATTATGAGGGCAATGCTATATATTTCTATTATGCATGCCAGGGACACTACAACAGTATATTTTGCTGTTATAATGGAGGCATTACTATATATTGTTATTAAATTGGGGGCTTTGCCAGTGCCGTAACTAGGCATTTTAGCACTGTGTGCAAGAAACGGCATTGGCGGCCCCCCTCCCCTTATGTAAAACAGGAGCAGTGCGCAGCGTCGGCGTGTGCAAAAAATATAGGCGCGTGGCTTCACGGGGAAGGGGTGTGGCCACAAAATAATACCAATTCATACTACGGTGCATAGTAGTCTCCATTATTCAAATTACGCCACACAGTAGCACCACTACACCAGGTAGAGCCCCTTTTACACATTACGGCAGACAGTCCCCCTTTTTACACATTACGGCAGTCAGTCCCCCTTTTTACACATTACGGCAGACAGCGTCCCCTTTTTACACATTACGGCAGACAGCGTCCCCTTTTTACACATTACGGCAGACAGTGTCCCCTTTTTACATATTACGGCAGACAGCGTCCCATTTTTACACGTTACGGCAGTCAGTCCCCCTTTTTACACATTACGGTAGACAGCGTCCTCTTTTTACATATTACGGCAGACAGCGTCACATTTTTACACATTACAGCAGACAGAGTCCCCTTTTTACACATTACGGCAGACAGCGTCCCCTTTTTACACATTATGGCAGACAGAGTCCCCTTTTTACACATTACGCCAGACAGCGTCCCCTTTTTACATATTACGGCAGACAGCGTCCTCTTTTTACACATTACGGCAGACAGCGTCCCCTTTTTACACATTACGGCAGACAGCGTCCCCTTTTTACACGTTACGGCAGACAGCGTCCCCATTTTTACACATTACGGCAGCACATCCCAGCATTCACAGCAGTGCCAGCCAGCCAGTGCGGAAGGAGAGGGACTGCTGCAGTGGCGCTGCTACCAATTACATAGCGCTGGCTACCCCCTACCTCCTCCTCCCATGCCTCCGGATCTGCTCCTCTCCTCTTCTCCATCGCAGTGCAACAAGCAGAGGCGGCTTGTAATGAGTCAATCTGACTCATTACAAGCCGCTGACATAGAATGCTGGCCGATGCGCCCTCAGGGCGACTGCGCTGTGTGCCAGGCACACCTGGAACACACGTAGTTACGGCTCTGGGCTTTCCTATACCTTTATTATACTGAGGGCATTACTACTGTATATATTTCTATTATACTGGGAGTATCACTATATGTTTCTATTATGCTGGAGGCATTACTATATCATACCTCCCAACATGACCCTCTCCAGGAAGGACAAAATGCTCTGCTTCTGGACTTTCCTCTTCATTATGATTGCGGTACCTGTTTTGAACAGGTTAATGCAGGGGTTAAAGTGAGCCGGAATGGGGCGGAACTGCGTTCCGTCAGTTCCATTTGGAGACGGAACGCAGTTCCGCCTCCTCTGGCTCACCTCACCCCATGTGTCCCCGGCGCCGCAGCAGGGAGATGACTGGCGCCCGCTGAGATTGTGTTACCAGCGGGCGCCAGTCTCCCTACACAGCGGCAGCCGGAGGCAGGAGCTCAGTACTGAGCTCCGGCTTCTGGCTTTGTCAGTGCGCGCTATGGGAGAGACATCATGACGTCTCTCCCATAGTGCCGAGGAGCGGATTCTCAGAAGACTGCAGCGGCCGGTCACGGAGCGGGGCTTGGTAAGTATGGTGTGTTGTGTTTGTCTTTTTTTAATTTGTGTAGCAGCTCATCTGGGGGGGGGGGTAGCATTACTACTGGGGGCAAACTACTGAGGGTCATATACTGGTGGCAAACAACTGGGGGGGCATTACTACTGGAGGGTATCTACTGAGGGCAAACTACTGGGGGGGCATTACTACTGGGGGGCAAACTACTGAGGTGCATCTACTGGGGGCAAACAACTGGGGGGGCATTACTACTGGGGGCAAACTACTGGGGGGGCATTACTTCTTGGGGGCAAACTACTGAGGGGCATCTACTGGGGGCATTACTACTGGGGGGCAAACTACTGGGGACATTACTTCTGGTGGCAAACTACTGGGGGACATTACTTCTGGGGCAAACTACAGGAGGGCATTACTACTGGGGGGCAAATTACTGGGGGGCATTACTAATGGGGGGCATCTACTGGGGGCAAACTACAGAGTGGCAACTACTGGGGGCAAACTACTGGGGACATTACTACTGGGGCAAACTACTGGGGGACATTACTACTGGGGGGCATCTGCTGAGGGCAAGCTACTGGGGGCAAACTACAAGGGGGCTAACTACTGGGGGCAAACTACAGGAGGGCATTACTACTGGGGGCATAACTACAGGGGCATCACTACTGGGGGTGTAAATACAGGGGGCATTACTACTTGGAGGCATTACTACTGGGGGCTAAACTACAAGGGGGCATAACTACAGGGGCTAAATGACTGGGGGCATTACTACAGGCAACATTACTACTGGGGGCAATATTACACAGGGGCATTACCATTAAGGGCATTACTACTGGGGGCACTACTAATGAGGGCATTGTAAAGGGGGCACTTCATAAGGGGCATCACTCCTGGGGACATAAGGAGTACTGCTATTGCGGGCATTGCATAAGGGGCACCACTACTATGGGCTCTACATAAGGGGCATTGTATAAGAGGCGCTACTGCTGTGGGCATTATGTGTATTATGGGGTGCTACTACTGTGGGCATTATTACTATTGTGTAACACGCCCTTTTTTTGAGACCCCACCCCCTTGTAGGCGCGCGCAATACCTTTGTTGCATTGGTGCCGTGGGGAGGGGAGTGAGTTCCACCACCTCTCTAGGACCACTTTAAGCACTGGGTTAATGGATAAGAAAGGTGTTTCACTACAGGTGATGGCAATTATACATTAAGAGGGAAGTCCAGGAGCAGAGCATTCTGTCCCTCCTGGAGAGGGTCATGTTTGGAGGTATGCTATATATTTCTAGCCTTGCCTCCAGAGTGCAAAGAAAAGGGGCAGTGTCATGTAGCCACTCCCACTAGTGGCATGTGGCCATGCCCCCTCATATCACATGACCACGCCCATATTTCTGCACTCTGTACCACTAAGAAAATATTTCTACTTGCACCACTGGGCAAGAGAGAATGCACTTCCCCCCCGCCTTCCATTGTGGTGGGTGCGTCAGCAGTCTCCTTTAGTGGTAGAACATATCACACTGCTTTAGCGACAGCTCTGTGGGGGTAATTCAGACCTGAATGCTGCTGTGCGTTTTCGCACATCGTGCGATCAGATCTGAACTGCGCGTGCGTCTGAGCCACAATGAGCAGGCGCGATGGACCGCAGCACCGAGCATTGGTGCCTAGCGACGGGATGGTGCGAAAAAAGTGAACGCACGGGTGATCGCAAGGTGATTGACAGGAAGTGGCCGTTTGTGGGTGGCAACTGACCGTTTTACAGGAGTGTCCAGAGAAACGCGGGAGGGACCAGGCGTTTTGAGGGAGGGTGTCTGACGTCAGCTCCGGCCCTGATCAGTATGAAACAAACGCAGTGGCAGAGTAAGTCCTGGGCAGTGTAGAGACTGCACAAATTGATGTTTTGTGCAGGTCTCCTACAAAAGCGAACGCACACCTGCACACAACATATACCCTCCCCCTGTAGGCGGCGACTCTCTGATCGCAAGGATACAAAAAATGCATCCTAGCGATCAGGTCTGAAGTTACCCCTCTATGTAGTACAATTGGTTCCACATTAAATAGCATTTGAAGTACCACATAACTTTCAGTAACAATTTGTGAATTGGCATATAATACAGTATGAACCCTTGGAATAAGAGTTAAACGTTCTATTAAAAACCTGGTTAAGGAGCCAAATCCTTAGTCACTAGTGTGAGCTATACATAAATATAGGAATGTTAATACAGTATAGAGTGAATGCTAGTATATTTTGTAAAAGCCTAATATATATATCCTATATTAAACACGCTAAAAGGTTAATGAATACAGTACGCAATTGGAGTATGGAATACCGTAAGAGTACGCACATAGCGTACAAATGCTTAGCCGTGGACGAGACGTACGAGCGGCACGTTCGCTCACGGCTTAAAGCGTAAAGGCAAGCACGCTATAGGCTGCCGACTAACATAAAGATACGCTAGCAGCGTGGCGGACGCTCGAGACCACGAGGAGATCACGAGCGGCGCTGACGCTCACAGAGTTAAACCTTTGTGCAGTGATAAGGTGTAAATGCAACACAGTGTAACCTTGTTAGTTTAAAAGCTGTATGAGCGATTCTTACGCTCTGAGAACCCTTTAGCAATATAATAAACACTCAAATACCGGTCTAAGGGTCTAACACCTTTAAGGAAATAAATGAACGTTCAATCGCAAAAGAATACACAATACAAGTTATACACTACCAAACTAACATAAAATACCTAACCGAGTTACTACACGTTAAAATACAACAAAGACACAATTACATTTAAAAGGGGGAAGGAGAGAGAGAATGGCTTACAACAAAATAGGAGATAAATATGGTTGCAGAGAACTTACGCACAAGGGGAACAATCGCAAGCGCCTTTCTGGATATCCAGCTCCCGATTATCAGTGATGAGAACCGTTGAGAAGAGTAGAGAGCTGGCCCAGATCGGCTTGTCTTTATATACACTTACACACAGTACAGTACAATGGTCCCTACATTCTTATTGTTCATTGGACACAGGAATTCGTCTCTGCATTATAACAAAAGGTCATAGGTTGGTTCATACAGGTGGGCTGTGACTATTTCAAACTGCTCAGGTGGGAGGGAAACTGGGTTTCCCGCCGCATGGGTAATAAAGTGCAAATATAGTAAATGTCCATAAACTTCTTATGTCCATAACTATACGCACGAGCGAGTAATCCGCTTCAAACCAACACCGGAATATTGCTAATTATATTCTTTTCCGATGGATACTAAACACCACTGTGTAACCCCTGTCTGACCCTTCGTATCAAACAAAGAGGAATCTCTCTGTCCTCGAACATGCTATATTAACTAAGCTTTCAGATTCTATCAAAGGGACCATAATCTACAAAATACATTATATGACTAAATTATGTTATGATTGAGTCGCCCGCTAGACGCACACAAACTCTACCGTAAATGCGCATACCGCGCGCCCGCGAGTGCACGCGACCGCGAGTATATGCATGCACGGGAGAACTCATGCTCGTGCAGCGGGCACACGCATGAGGTGCATATATGGCAATGTGCAGCGTGATATTTTTCTGACTTTGACAGTCCACCCTTTGGCAGTCACCAATAACTGCCACTTCCTAAAACAGTTCAAAAAGAGAAAAATATATGTCATGTATAATACATTTCTATGATTGGGTAGGGGAGAAGAGGAGAAGGTGGGAAAACGGTATGACCTAGTGAGATAGTAGAAGTATGTGTGTATGAATCCATGTTTGAGGGGTCATGTATCATCGTGCCGTACGTGTTTTAAATCAAGCTTCGAGGTATTGCGAAGTATACATTTGAATTCCTTCTTATCCCGTGGTACGGGTCTGTGGATGGGCTGTCAAACTTTACCGAGCTCTTTTCGGCTTTTGGTTGCAACAAAATGGGGGAGCACATTTTAGTTGATGATACATGAATAGGGGGATATGTGAGTGCTGATATCTGTGCCTATATTCCCTATCGACTATGTGTGTTATTACCTGAAGGTTGTAGAGATGAAGATAAGGAGCAATTATGGAAAATGCAGTCATAAACTATGTGAGTTTAATATACATTTTGCCGATTGAGGTCTTGTCTTGTGTCTTGTCTTGTCTCGATGTACATGTTGACTGTAGTCTCCTGATGCTTTTGCTATAAACGGTGTGCAAAAAGCTTTTTCAATGTCCATAGACTTACAAAAAGTGTTGGGCTAGCGTAAAGTTAAAGTTGCTAGGGGATATGGGGGTCTATGGCATAGTCCATCAGTTGTCTGTGTAAAAGGTTGTCAAATTCTTCTTCCAAGCGGATGTCTTTGTACCTTGGAGGAAAACAAAGGAGAAACGGGTGAAAGAAACGGACCGTGGAATCACATTTTCATCACAACATTGTCTCAATGGTTGGGTCGTAAATCAAATCAGTCGTTGTTATTACAGTATCTTCACTTCTTAAACTCATCACTCGGGCGCTACGTTTACACTTTGTTAAAACCCGAACGCATCTAAATATCAGACCGACCAATATGATGACACCCAGAATACACAAAAGAAATTTCCCTACATCCATGATAATTCCTTGAGTCCATTCTCCCAAACCAGAGAACCAATTTCGTGGGTTCAACCATGACACCCAACCGGTCAGCTCATTACCCACAGCGGCAAGGGTGAGATTGTGTCTCCTGCGGAACTCCCACTTTAATTGGAGAATGTCGTCCATCTTTTGGTCTATGACCTCGACCGGGTCCTCGGTGCTGTTTGTAATATACGTGCAGCACTTTATTCCATACTGAGTCGCTAGGGTAACACAATACCCGCCTGTCACAGCTGTGAGATAATTGAGAATCATCCTATGCTGAACCAGTTCTGTTTTATAAGCTTGGAGCTACCTTCCGGTATACCTGAATGTGTCATCATACATTTCAGTGATATTGTCTAATAAATTTGCAAGCGCAGATATATATTTAGAATTTATCACTCCTCTGGCGGTGCGAGTGATATCTAACGCGATTAGGAATTGAATCCCGGTGGATTCATGGATCAGGTCAGAGGCCGGATGCTCTGTTCTTTCTATCAGGTGCCGTTTAACGATGTGCTCGTAATGAGTGTGAGTATAAGGAGCTTGGGCACTGCGGTGAATATCCTTCATTTTAGTGTGGGATACGGTCATTACCTCAGGCAGTACTTTTCCAATATAACATAACCCTTCTGAGTTTGGGGCAAGCCACTTATACGCCTTCCTCCCGCATATGAAATATGCATCATCGGGGAGAACATATGGGACGGATTAGGACATAACCATATTACACATTTTCCATATGAAATCTCCTAACCCTAATTCTCCCATCTGTTTAGTACACGTATCAGTTTGTACGATATGTGCACAGTATCCTGGTGATACTTCTCCAACTCTCATGATCCTACTTCCTAGGGTATACCTATATCGGGAATATTTTCCACTACCGGCTATGTGGCGTATAAGTTCTGTATCTGTAGGCATTCTATCGGCTCTGTATGAAAAGGTCATGGTTTGGTTATTCCATGACACTTCCCAATTTCCCGGCTTTCGGGGATTGGAAATGTTAAAACATACTAGGGATCTATCCACATGATATTGGTGGAGCTTCAAACTAGGAGGACTGGAGATATTAAACCTCCTGTCCACCGGCCTCCCACCACTTAGCTCAAGTACCTCCCCTATAGTTAAAGGGAAGGGCACTAATCCTGATTTGCTATGGCCTTGAGGTACATGAGAGCATACCCAACAATCTGTCTGATTTAACACTTTACCCACTAAGGAGTGATAGTCACTCAATGGATGCCGGTCCATGTGGATATTAAAACTGGATTGGCATTTCTTGATACACCCATCCTCAACTACACTGTCACAGAGTCTACAGATACAGTTCTCTTCAGCAATCAATCCTTCACAATTTCTTCTATTGTCAATGCTACCAGATCGTTTTCTGATACTCGCCTTTATTCGGTGATTATGTTGTTCTTGGAAATCTACGCCTCCATCTCTGTCATCAGAACCCATTCCAGAACCTCTCTCGACCTCCATGGTACTCTCGCCGGAACAGACTGCTCTGGTCAACATCATGGTCAACAGGAAAATCCGGATCACAGTCTCTTGGGGCAAGTCCATCTTATAGGAGGAAATGGAGAAGAATGAGAAGGGGGAAAGAAACAATTGAAGGAGATGGGATGGGAAGTGGAGAAAAACAATAAAAGGGAACAGGGAATCGACAACTGTCTCTGATCTTATTATTCTCAATGCTCAGGTGCCGTCTCAGTCCTCCTGAAACAGACACTCCAGTGATACAACTACCTCTACCGTCTGTTCTTTATCACGGGACCTCTCTGGATCAGCAACCTTCTTACAATGGGACGAATGAACCCAAGTCTCTCTCTCGGCAACCTTCAATGCTGTCGTGCTAATCAATAAGACTTGGTATGGTCCTTCCCATCTGTCAATAAGGCAACCTGAGCGTAGAAAATTCCGTATCATTACATAATCCCCAGGTTCAATGTCATGACAATTACTATCTGGCAGATCAGGAATCACTAGCTTCAAATTATCATTCTGATTCCTTAGCTGTTTACTCATCTTAACCAAATACTTTACAGTCACTTCATTGTTACACTTTAAATCATCCTGAGGGTTAATCATAACATGCGGTTGTCGACCGAACAGAATTTCAAAAGGGGACAGATTAAGAGGGGACCTGGGAGTGGTTCTGATGCTGTATAATACAATGGGCAAAGCTTCTGGCCATGTCAATCCTGTTTCTGCCATAACTTTGCTCAATTTATTTTTAATAGTGCTGTTCACTCTTTCTACCTTCACACTCGCCTGGGGGCGGTACGGAGTGTGCAGCTTACTATCAATTCCCATCAACTTACACATTCCTTGAAAGACATCACCTGTAAAATGGGTACCCCTATCACTTTCAATTATTCTAGGGATACCGTATCTACACACAAATTCCTGTACAATTTTCTTAGCAGTAAACATTGCGGTATTTGTGGCCGCAGGAAATGCTTCGACCCAATTTGAAAACACATCTATACAAACTAGTACATACTTCAAATTTCGACAAGGGGGTAATTGTATGAAATCAATCTGTATTACCTGAAAAGGGCCGCCTGTAGGTGGGATATGAGATGGTTCTGTTGGTATTGCCTTTCCGATATTCTTCCTCAAGCAGGTGAGGCAAGTCATTGCCCTCTTTCCCGCATGGGAAGAAAATCCTGGGGCGCACCAATATGCTCTTACCAACTTGCACATCCCTTCCTTGCCTAGATGAGTCAGCCCATGTGCTGCTTCCGCTAAACTTGGAAGGTATGCTCTGGGTGCCACTGGTTTACCCTGCCCATCTGTCCAGAGTCCTGAGGACTCCTGGCCATATCCTTTTGCCCTCCAAACTGCCTTTTCCTGTGTGGAACACAAATTTTGCATTTCACACAATTTCTGTGTGTTGACGGTATTAAATACCATCAGTTGTGTGGTGTCTGTTTGTCTGGGGGTACCAGCTGCTAACTTAGCAGCTTCGTCTGCTCGGCTGTTACCAAGTGATACCGGGTCTTGGCTATATGTATGTGCTTTACACTTGATAACAGCCACTCTGTCGGGTTCCTGTATCGCTGTTAGAAGCCTTTTGATGTGGGCTGCATGCGCTACCGGTGTACCAGCTGCCGTCATGAAATTTCTGAGGCGCCATAGGGCTCCGAAATCATGGACTACCCCGAAGGCGTATCTAGAGTCGGTATAGATATTGGCTGTTTTGCCCTTAGCCAATTCACATGCTCTGGTTAGGGCAACCAGTTCAGCAACCTGGGCTGAGTGAGGTGGGCCTAGCGGTTCTGCTTCTATGGTGCCTTGGTCATCTACGACTGCGTATCCAGTACACAAGTCTCCCGAGTCCGTCTGTCTGTGACAACTACCGTCAGTCTAGAAAGTAAGATCTACATCTTCCAATGGGTTGTCACTGATGTCAGGCCTTGCCGTGAAATTTTGGGTCAAATATTCCATACAATCATGTGAGTCAGTGTCTGTACTAAATCCTCCTCCATCACTCTCATCCCCCACCCTTTGTGCCTGTCCAGGCACACCTGGGAGATACGTTGCTGGATTTAGTGCACTGCATCTCTTTATGGTGATGTTTACAGGGGCCATTAGTGCTAATTCCCACCTTGTAAACCGTGCGGATGAGACATGTCTGGTTTGGGCAGAATTTAGTAAGGCTGACACTGCATGAGGTGTATGGATTGTGAGGTTGTGTCCTAGCACTACATCTTCGCTTTTCGTTACTAGCAATGCTATCGCAGCGACACTTCGCAAGCATGTGGGGAGGGATCGCGCTACCGTATCTAGCTGAGCGCTGTAGTATGCTACCGGCCTGCTGGCATCACCGTGCTTTTGGGTTAGGACGCCTGCCGCGCAACCAGCACTTTCTGTTCCGTACAGCTCAAAGGGTTTCCCATAGTCTGGCATACCTAATGCTGGTGCCTGCGTTAGGCACTGTTTAAGTCTCTCAAATGCCATCTCGGATTCGTCTGTATGCGAAATCCGATCAGGTTTGTTTGATGAGACCATCTCCTGCAAAGGTAATGCTAGAATGGAAAAACCTGGGATCCAGTTACGGCAATACCCACACATTCCTAAAAATGTTCTGATCTGTTGCTGAGTTTGTGGCAGGGTCATGTCTCGAATTGCTTGAATTCTATCAGCGGTCAGGTGTCTCAGTCCTTGTGTCAGACAGTGTCCCAGATATTTTATTTTAGTCTGGCATAATTGCAACTTGTCTTTGGAAACCTTGTGTCCTGTGTCTGAAAGATGAAACAGGAGCTGTTTCGTATCTTTCAGGGACGCTTCCAGTGAATCTGAACATAGTAGTAAATCATCCACATATTGGATCAATACTGATCCACTTTCTGGTTGGAAAGACTGTAAACAATCATGCAAAGCCTGTGAAAATATACTTGGACTGTCTATGAAACCTTGTGGTAATCGAGTCCATGTGTATTGGACTCCTCTGTATGTGAATGCAAACAAATATTGGCTGTCAGGGTGCAGAGGTACCGAGAAGAAGGCGGAGCAGAGGTCAATAACAGTGAAAAATTTTGCAGTGGGAGGGATTTGCATAAGGATGACAGCTGGATTTGGCACTACGGGGAACTGACTCTCAACTATTTTGTTAATCCCCCTTAGATCCTGCACTAGCCTGTAACCCCTCCCCCCACTCTTTTTCACAGGGAAGATGGGACTATTGGCAGTGCTGGATGTTCTTACCAGAATGCCCTGTTGTAGCAAGCGCTCTATTACGGGGTATACTCCTAACTCCACCTCTGGCTTCAGAGGGTATTGTGGGATTTTTGGAGCTATCCTACCATCTTTTACTTGCACAACTACTGGAGCTACGTTTGCCATTAATCCAGTGTCTTGTCCATCTTTAGTCCAAAGTGACTCTGGTATTTGGGATGTCATTTCTTCTACCTGGGATGGACTCCTATTTATCATAAGGGTATGTGACATTAATTTTGATGGGGAGTCTAGCATATCTTGTACTTCCTGGGCGTGTTTCTCAGGTATGTCTAAAAATACACCTTCAGGAGTACAATAAATGACGCACCCCATTTTACACAATAAATCTCTTCCCAGGAGATTAGTCGGTGCCGATGCAGCCAGCAAAAAGGAATGCTTGGTATGCAAAGGCCCTATTGTAATCTCTGCTGGTTTGCTAACAGGGTAGTGCTGTACTACTCCCGTTACTCCCATGGCTGGAATTGTTTTACCAGTGGTTCTCATGCCCACTGTCGAATTTATCACTGATTTGGCCGCCCCCGTATCTACAAGGAAATTTAATGATTTACCAGCTACATCAATTGTGATCTCGGGTTCACTTCCAAGACTTGCAATCAATTTCACTGGCTGCAGATTACAGGTGTGGCCACACCCCTATTGGGTATGGTGACCTCCCTGAATCGCGCTGGCAGCAATTACTTGTGGTGGGGGTAGATGGGAACTATCAGAGATTTGCCAGTCTCTTCTTGGGGGATACCTTTTTGTTTCCCCTGCATGTGGCTCATAGCTCCGCCCCTTCGGTCCTTGATCCCAATGTCTCGTATCAGGTAGTTGTCTATAGGGTTGATATGAATTTTGTATTTGTCTTGCTTTACAATCACATGACATGTGTCCCTCTCTGTGACAACTATAACATTTTATACCTCCTGACTTACCCACAGGGGTCACAGTTCTGGGCTGAGGTGGCCGGGTAGTGAGGGCCTGTATGCTTACAGCCATTAACTTATCACTCTGTGACTCCCTGTGTCTGATGATATTTCGATCATGCCCAGCAGCAGCCTCTCCCAATGCATCCACCGACATACCTCTCCAATCAGGCCTAGTGGTTTGTATTCTATTCCTTAAAACCCCTTTTAGACCGTCCATTAATACTGAAACAGCTACTTCCCTGTGGTGTACATTAGTTTTAATGTCATCTATACCAGTGTACCTAGCCATATCCTGCAGAGCCCGGTGAAAATACTCTGGTGTGGATTCACCTTCTTTTTGTTTTATTGTAAAGATTTTATTCCATTTTACTACTGCAGGAAAATATACCCCTAACTGTAAGTTGATTCTCTTTACATTATCCTGATTATACTCGTCTGTTAGTGGTACTTCCTCATCTAACTTGCAATCAGCGATAAACTTTAACGGATCAACACTGGGGGGTAAACATGCCCTCAAAACTGTCCTCCAATCTTTGTTATTTGGCTCTGCAGAATTTCCTAGTTCCCTAATATACTTTTGACATGCAACTAAGTCTTTCCTAGGATCAGGGAATTCAGACATCATTGATCTTAATTCTGCTCGGGAAAAGGGACAGTGCATGGCGATGTTTCTGACAGGAGTTGCCCCTGAAGCTTCAGTTTTTCCATTTGGCACTGCTATTACCCTAACGGGATTAAGTCCAATAACATCATTCTGAGTAGATTCTACAACATGTGGTGAAATGGTTTCAGCATAGTGTATGGTGCCGTACTTACCAGTCGATACGACCTCACCTGTCCCTCCGCTAGGGGCCTTTGCTACTAATCTTACGGGTTGGGTCGTGCCCACTGCTGTTTCTGATATGGTGGCTGCTAGGGAGAGTGCTGATATTGTTGTGGGCTCATCCTCTTGGTCACAATCCTGGGGAAAGTTCAAAACAGGGTACAACTTGCACGGATTAGTGTTAGCATTAATTACTTTGGTTACATTATCCTTAACTTCTACACATTTAACATAACCCTGAGTGCCATTCTCTGCAACCAATTTCTCTCCAGGTATGTACGGTGGTGGGGGTGCAGTGGCTATCAGTTTCCTGATAGGGTTAGATCCAGTGGCTTGCGCCAACCCCCTTTGTATTTCACCTTCCTGTTGCCACAATGTTAAATAATCATAATGTTTAATACGCCTTTTTGAAGATTTAATCAGGCACACTCTTCTCCTTAAATTCTGTAACACTTCTGGGTTAAAACTACCTACCCGGGGAAACTTTTCCCCGTCATGCACAGTCATCCTTTCCCATTCATTGCACAACATTTCTGTGTGATGACCATATTTCTCACACATGATATACCTTGCCGACCCGATTGGTCGGTTTACCAAATCAACCTGAACCTGGGTTGATCGCCCCTTACCTGAACAACTGGCCCCCATCTCTGCAGGTGCTGCTTTCACTACCTCTGACTTCAAATCAGGGTCTTCGGCAACCCTTACAAAAACCAAGATGCTCGGGGTAAGGCTGCGGTGGGGGTTTTGCTCCGAAGTCCGCCCACTTAACTCCCGTCCACGCTGGCCAATACGGCGACCAAAGTTCCCAGAGGTTCCGTACCCAACCTAGGGCACCTAAGTACGTCTACTTGCTCGGGCGTGTGGGAGTGTCTTACCCTCCCCAGCAAGTATCAGTCGCTGGAATGTCCCTGAGTGATCAGGCTACTTCCCTTAAAATAAAAAAATTACACAAATCACGTTAACAATGTGCAAGTAGCGTTCTTCTGAATTCAAGACACGCTAATGCACACAATCACATGCGGTACAATCGTATCTGCACATAAGCAACTAATCTTATGTGCGGAACGATCAGTGGAATCAAAAATTTCGGCTGCGAATTCCTTCAGCAATGAGCTTCTTTGGCCTATATGGGTCTCGCACCAACCCTCTTCGGTTGTGCTCTCTACTTCTAGTCTGCTGTACCTGAACCTCCTGGTCCTTGACCTCCTGGTCTGTTATGTACAGCAGACTCTACTGCTCATAAATATGTCGAGACTAACAAGGGACGCCTCCCAAGCCACCCCACGATATCACTCTCGCTGGTGTACCTCTTTCTACTGGCCTAAGGTTCCCACTTCCGTAATAAAAGAGAAATCTTATATATACACACTCTTACATTCAAACACTCTTATTTCTGTACAGAATTCCTTTCATTCACTAATAGTCTAACCCAGAAGAATTACAACAGAGAAAGTCTTAATGTTTTAACTTTAAACTTTTTGGATTTGAGATAGATTTGTGTTATTTTCGCGTTACTTCCTTATCGCTTATTAAAACAATACTATCGTGCGGTTTGTATTATGTGGGCGTATCCGTACGCTCCGTTGCGTGATATACGCTCCGTGCGTCGACCCTTGCGGCCTGCCCTTGTAAGGACACGTGTACGCAGACCAAGTACGTCCACAGTTACACACTACAGGCACACTCTTCTCCTTAAAGAAGTAGGTAGTTTTAACCCTTGTATACGCTCCGTGCGTCGACCCTTGCGTCGACCCACACTACAGGCACACTCTTCTCCTTAAAGGGTAGGTAGTTTTAACCCTTGTATACGCTCCGTGCGTCGACCCTTGCGCCCTGCCCTTGTAAGGACACGTGTACGCAGACCAAGTACGTCCACAGTTACACACTACACGTTTATCAATGTGAATGATCTTTAACAGTAATCCTTCACTGACCACCACTCAAATCTCCCTTGTATTCTAGGCGAGATTGTGTGCGTGCCTTTTACAATTATTCCCTTAAATATTACTTTTAACTATTAATAACAACAAATGTCTCAACACGTTATCACTAGTGTGTGGCAATCAGGAGAATGAGGTACGGACAAATAATCCTAAACAAGGAATACAGGTGTGTGTGCATATGCGTACGTTCGCAAAACAGAAACTAAACAGGTTTTTAAAAAAACAATAACGTACTGTTCCTACATTTCGGTTCCGGATTCCTTCAGCACTCCTTACTAAGCGAAGCAGATGCTTATCTGGTCAGCACTACGAGGAATATTACTTCCCGCCTTTTGCTGACCGATAATGTCTGCTGAAATTACCTAGTGCAGATATGTGAAGAGCGGGCGAGTCCCCAATTGTAAAAGCCTAATATATATATCCTATATTAAACACGCTAAAAGGTTAATGAATACAGTACGCAATTGGAGTATGGAATACCGTAAGAGTACGCACGTAGCGTACAAACGCTTAGCCGTGGACGAGACGTACGAGCGGCACGTTCGCTCACGGCTTAAAGCGTAAAGGCAAGCACGCTATAGGCTGCCGACTAACGTAAAGATACGCTAGCAGCGTGGCGGATGCTCGAGACCACGAGGAGATCACGAGCGGCGCTGACGCTCACAGAGTTAAACCTTTGTGCAGTGATAAGGTGTAAATGCAACACAGTGTAACCTTGTTAGTTTAAAAGCTGTATGAGCGATTCTTACGCTCTAAGAACCCTTTAGCAATATAATAAACACTCAAATACCGGTCTAAGGGTCTAACACCTTTTAAGGAAATTAATGAACATTCAATCGCAAAAGAATACACAATACAAGTTATACACTACCAAACTAACATAAAATACCTAACCGAGTTACTACACGTTAAAATACAACAAAGACACAATTACATTTAAAAGGGGGAAGGAGAGAGAGAATGGCTTACAACAAAATAGGAGATAAATATGGTTGCAGAGAACTTACGCACAAGGGGAACAATCGCAAGCACCTTTCTGGATATCCAGCTCCCGATTATCAGTGATGAGAACCGTTGAGAAGAGTAGAGAGCTGGCCCAGATCGGCTTGTCTTTATATACACTTACACACAGTACAGTACAATGGTCCCTACATTCTTATTGTTCATTGGACACAGGAATTCGTCTCTGCATTATAACAAAAGGTCATAGGTTGGTTCATACAGGTGGGCTGTGACTATTTCAAACTGCTCAGGTGGGAGGGAAACTGGGTTTCCCGCCGCATGGGTAATAAAGTGCAAATATAGTAAATGTCCATAAACTTCTTATGTCCATAACTATACGCACGAGCGAGTAATCCGCTTCAAACCAACACCGGAATATTGCTAATTATATTCTCTTCCGATGGATACTAAACACCACTGTGTAACCCCTGTCTGACCCTTCGTATCAAACAAAGAGGAATCTCTCTGTCCTCGAACATGCTATATTAACTAAGCTTTCAGATTCTATCAAAGGGACCATAATCTACAAAATACATTATATGACTAAATTATGTTATGATTGAGTCGCCCGCTAGACGCACACAAACTCTACCGTAAATGCGCATACCGCGCGCCCGCGAGTGCACGCGACCGCGAGTATACGCACGCACGGGAGAACTCATGCTCGTGCAGCGGGCACACGCATGAGGTGCATATATGGCAATGTGCAGCGTGATATTTTTCTGACTTTGACAATTTATACATATTTGCCCTTCTCCCGGAATGGCCAGGAGGCTCCAGAATCTGGAGTGGTGCTCCAGGCCGCCCAGAAGAGTAATCGAGTCTTCTGGAGATGGCCATATCCTCCCGGCACCAGCAACTGCCCCGAGAGAAGTGGGCAGTCTGTGCGACCGATTACATTATTTGTGCTGAATCGTGCCATCATAGGACCACCCCTGCTTTACAAAGCCAGTAATCTTGGCATTGTGTAGCAGGGTGCGGGGCCACATTGAAGCATCCTCTGCATACTAAACTCCCTGTTGTGCCGACCTGGCTGCCCCTTCCTGGCTGCCCCTTCCCATAGAGAAAATCCAAGTACAACAGAATATATAAACTCATACAGAATATTTATCACAGTTGCAGACAATAGTACATAAAAGCAATCCATTGATGTTCACAGTATCCCATGGTATAAAAATAATATTTATCTATTACCTTACAAACAGTGGGAGAAATTTAATAGCCGGAGAGTTGCAGGCAATGGTGCAATTCTGACCAATGTTTTAAAGTGTCAATAATTTAAAAGGCAAAGCCAGGTTTTGCCTTTTTGTATTGGTATCTGGATGATAGATAGACAGTCTTT
The DNA here is from genome assembly GCF_028390025.1 of Pseudophryne corroboree. Taxonomy (NCBI): domain Eukaryota; kingdom Metazoa; phylum Chordata; class Amphibia; order Anura; family Myobatrachidae; genus Pseudophryne; species Pseudophryne corroboree. Next base: position 195,554,699 of record NC_086450.1, on the reverse strand, counting down.
AGGTTGACAGTCAATAGGTCGACATGCATTAAGTCGACAGATGAAAGGTCAACAGTGTTTAAGGTTAACCAGTTCAAAAGGTCGACATAACATTGGTTGACACACAAATTGTTGACACATTTTTTTTTACATGTTTTTCCAACATTTGCTTGATTTACAATCCACAATCAGGAATAGTAACCTTGCCCCGAGTGTGGTAAGTAAAGTGAGCTTGCAAGGGTATACGTTTTTAATGAAGGTGGCTACATATTACCAAACATATAAGATTTGAATACAAAAAAAATAAAAAACTTGTGTGAACCATCTGCGTGTCGACCATTGTCACGTCAACCTTTTGACTCTCTCAACCTTTTGTACATGTCGAACTTATGCATATCAACCATTTGGTGTTGACCTATTGTCTGTTGCCCAAAATATTGTAGATCTTTTGTTACCACAGCCCAGGGCCGGCTCCAGGCACATTCCAATAGAGCGGCCGAACAGGGCGCCACACTTAATGGGCACCGCTAGCTCGCACCGCCATATTGGAACCTGCCCTGCCTGGACCAAGTCCCTGCACTGCAGCTGCAGCGTCCGTCCGCCGGCTTGCCTCCCACAAGCGCCTACGTAAGCGGCTCCGGCCCGTGAGCCAATCAGAGCTCGCGGACCGGCAACTGAGGCACTTGATTGGCTGCCGGACTGCGAGCTTTGATTGGCTCGTGGACCAGCGCCTAATTGGAGCACCGCCGCCGGAGACTGAGGGGAAGGAGAGGCGCACGCTGTGCTCTCCGCCCTCACATACAGGAGCAGCAGCAGCCTCCCCGCCCAAGAGAACCATTGGCAGCATCAGCAGCAGCGCGGTGAGCAGCACATGGGGGGGGCACTGTGTCTGGGACTGGGGGCATATCTGGCACTGTGGGGCATGTGTATCTGGCACTGGGGGCATATCTGGCACTGTTGGGGCATGTGTATCTGGGACTTGGGGCATATCTGGCACTGTAGGGCATGTGTATCTGGCAGTGGGTGCATATCTGGCACTGTGGGGCATGTGTATCTGGCAGTGGGGGCATATCTGGCACTGTGGGGCATGTGTATCTGGCACTGTGGGGCATGTGTATCTGGCACTGGGGTGCATGTGTATCTGGCACTAGGGGGCATATCTGGCACTGTAGGGCATGTGTATCTGGCCCTGGGGGCATATCTGGCACTGTTGGGGCATGTGTATCTGGGACTTGGGGCATATCTGGCACTGTAGGGCATGTGTATCTGGCAGTGGGTGCATATCTGGCACTGTGGGGCATGTGTATCTGGCAGTGGGGGCATATCTGGCACTGTGGGGCATATGTGTATCTGGCAGTGGGGGCATATCTGGCACTGTGGGGCATATATATATCTGGCAGTGGGGCAAAAAAGTATTTGGACAGCCCCCAATTATGCAAGTTGACCCACTTAAAAAGATGAGAGAGGTCTGTAATTTCCATCATAGGTACACTTCAACTGTGAGTGACAGAATCTGAAAGGAAAAAAAAACAGGAAATGACATTGTATGAGTTTTAAACAATATACTTGTATATTCTTGTGGAAAAGAAATATTTGGACACCTACCAAGCATCAAGATTTCTGGCTCTCACGGACCTGTTACTTCTTCTTTAAGAAGCTCTTCTATCCTCCACTCGTTAGCTGTATTAATGTCACCTGTTTGAACTGGTTATCTGTATAAAAGACACCTGTCCATACCCTCAAACAGTCAGACTGCTACCTCTCCACCATGGCCAAGACCAGATAGCTGTCTAAGGATACCAGGGACAAAATTGTAGAGCTGCACAAGGCTGGGATGAGCTACTCGACAACAGACAAGCAGCTTGGTGAGAAGAGATCAAACTGTTGGCGCAATTATTAAAAAATGGAAGAAATACAAGATCACTGACAATCTCCCTCGACCTGGGGCTCCATGAAAGATCTCACCTCATGGGGTATCAATGATCTTGAGAACGGTGAGGAATCAGCCCAGAACTACACGGGGGGACCTGGTCAATGACCTCAAGAGAGCTGGGACTACAGTCTCAAAGGTTACCATTAGTAACATACTACGTCGTCATGGGTTGAAATCCTGCAGCGCCCGAAAAGGTCCCCCTGCTTAAGCCAGCACATGTCCAGGCCCGTCTAAAGTTTGCCAGTGACCATCTGGATGATCCAGATGAGGCTTGGGAGAATGTAATGTGGTCAGATGAGAGCAAAATCGAACTTTTTGGTATAAACTCCACTCGTGTTTGGAGGGAGAAGAATGATGCATGGCATCCCAAGAACACCATACCCACTGTGAAGCATGGGGGTGGAAACATCATGCTTTGTGGCTGCTTTTCTGCAAAGGGGACAGGATGACTGATCTGTATTAAAGAGAGGATGAATGGGGCCATGTATTGTGAGATTTTGGGCAAAAACCTCCTTCCCTCAATAAGAGTATTGAAGATGGAACGTGGCTGGGTCTTCCAGCATGACAATGGCCCCAAACACACCGCCCGGGCAACTAAGGAGTGGCTCCGTAAGAAGCATTTCTAGGTCCTGGAGTGGCCTAGCCAGTCTCGAGACCTCAACCCAGTAGAAAATCTGTGGAGGGAGTTGAAAGTCTGTGTTGCCCGGCATCAGCCCCAAAACATGACAGATCTATAGAAGATCTGCATGGAAGAGTGGGCCAAAATACCTGCTACAGTGTATGCAAACCTGGTCAAGAACTACAGGAAACGTTTGATCTCTGTAATTGCCAACCAAGGTTATATTACAAAGTATTGAGTTAAACTTTTTGATTGTCCAAATATTTATTTTCCGCAAGAATAAATTGTTTAAAAATCATACAATGTGGGGGCGTGGCCACGGCGAGGCAGGAGTAGGAGCAGGTGTGTGAGCTCTCCGGCTGATATCCGGACTCACCTGCGGCAGCAGATCTCCGTGGCGGCTCCATGCATGTGGAGCGGGGCGCCTGAACTGACTGGCCCCGGCTGCAGCGATGGCGAGTGTCTTTCCGGAGCTGTCTGGGAGAGGTGAGGGGAGTGGGGGCGTCTGTGTAGTCAGCAGTCTGCCGCCCATGGTAGCGGCTGGCGGAACAGCGGCAGTGAAACACCTGGAGGTCCATTGGAGACCGACCCCCCCCCCCCCCCATCCTACCCCGATGATATCCTGGTAAGGATAAAGGCACCGGGTACCGTGCAGTCCGTCATATACTGCGGCAGCTGGCCGAACAGCGGGACGAACGGAGGACAGCAGGCGGTCATACAGAGGGAGCTTCCGGTGAAGTGTTAGAGCAGAGAAGAGAGAGCCCGGAGAACTGTGCTTCCCCAGCTGCGACGGTTGCAGGTTGGACAGCGGGGATAATAGCAGCCAGCCGGATGCGTTTTCGGTGAGCTCCTGAGCTTAAAGAAAATTGTTTTTTTCTCATTTTTTGGTTCCAGTATGGACTGTTATCTGAAAGAAATACTGAAGTTGCTGTATTGAGGGGCTAAGCCTGACTCTCGTGAGTGGAAATATAATAGCAGGCATATATAATATTGGTGGTCATTCCGAGTTGTTCGCTCGTTATTTTTATCTCGCAACGGAGCGATTAGTCGCTAATGCGCATGCGCAATGTCCGCAGTGCGACTGCGCCAAGTAAATTTGCTATGCAGTTAGGTATTTTACTCACGGCATTACAAGGTTTTTTCTTCATTCTGGTGATCGTAATGTGATTGACAGGAAGTGGGTGTTTCTGGGCGGAAACTGGCCGTTTTATGGGAGTGTGTGAAAAAACGCTACCGTTTCTGGGAAAAACGCGGGAGTGGCCGGAGAAACGGAGGAGTGTCTGGGCGAACGCTGGGTGTGTTTGTGACGTCAAACCAGGAACGACAAGCACTGAACTGATCGCACTGGAAGAGTAAGTCTCGAGCTACTCAGAAACTGCCCAGAGAAGTCTTTTCGCAATATTGCGAATCTTTCGTTCGCAATTTTGATAAGCTAAGATTCACTCCCAGTAGGCGGCGGCTTAGCGTGTGCAATGCTGCTAAAAGCAGCTTGCGAGCGAACAACTCGGAATGAGGGCCATTGTTGGAGCTGCCTCAGTAAGGAGAAGAGGTTTTGTGGTTTGGATACTACATTCTTACTTTGTGGAAGTGAGATATGTTCATTAAAAGTAATTAATATTAAGTAATTAATACAGTTGCTAATATCAGTGAGCGAGGAAGAGGAAAAGATCGAGCGGAATTATATACAAATTGTACAGTAAGCTGCGTTGAACTGAATAAGTGGTGAAGATAATAAAAATGGGTAAAACTGGTCAAGCAGCGACTGCAGCACGGTTGAAAAAATATGCCCGCTCACAAACTGGGGGTAGCTCCCAGGCACCCACTACTACACCCCATACAACACCATCAAAAGTAAATAGTTCTTTTAATTCAGCAGAAGTTACATTACAGCAAATTCTGGAAGCAGTAAACTGCAGTGAACAACGTTTATCAGAAAAGATCGGCATAGTCCAAGCAGACATTTCTTTACTCCGTCAGGATGTGCAAAAAGTACGGGAAAGGGTGACTGAGGCCGAGTATGAGTCTCCACTATAGAAGATTCTCAAGGCCAGCTCAAAGCCCAGGTTACAAAGTTAACATCAGATGGCAATCATGCAAAATAAACTCTCGGATATCGAGGGAAGGTTACGTAGAAATAATGGCCCTCATTCCGAGTTGTTCGCTCGCAAGCTGTTTTTAGCAGATTTACTCACGCTAAGCCACCGCCTACTGGGAGTGAATCTTAGCATCTTAAAATTGCGAACGACGTATTCGCAATATTGCGATTACACCTCTCTTAGCAGTTTCTGAGTAGCTCCAGACTTACTCGGCATCTGCGATCAGTTCAGTGCTTGTCGTTCCTGGTTTGACGTCACAAACACACCCAGCGTTCACCCAGACACTCCCCCGTTTCTCCAGCCACTCCCGCGTTTTTCCCAGAAACGGTAGCGTTTTTTCACACACACCCATAAAACGGCCAGTTTCCGCCCAGAAACACCCACTTCCTGTCAATCACATTACGATCGCCTGAACGATGAAAAAGCCGTGAGTAAAATTCCTAACTTCATAGCAAATTTACTTGGCGCAGTCGCAGTGCGAACATTGCGCATGCGCACTAAGCGGAAAATCGCTGCGATGCGAAGAAATTTACCGAGCGAACAACTCGGAATGACCCCCAATGTGAGAATAGTGGGACTTCCTGAACGTGAGGAGGGCATTAATCCTGAAAAGTTCATAGGAAAATGGTTGTGTGCTAAATTTGTGAGAGACTCTTTCTCTGGGCAATTTGCAGTGGAAAGGGCCCATTAAATTCCTTTTCATTCATTATCTCCTGGGGCTCCACCTCGCACCCTTATTGTAAAAGTCTTGAACTATCAGGATCGTGACACAATGATGAGACTTGCTCGCAGTAAGGGCCCACTGGAATGCAAGGGGGCAAAAATTTCCATGTTTCCCGATTTTGCACTGGAGGTGCAGAAGGACAGAGCTAAATTCATACCAATTAAAAGGCGGTTGCGAGAGTTAAATATTCAGTACTCAATGCTCTTTCCTTCAAAATTAAGGATCGTGACAGATGGGGAGACTCTCTTTTTTCACCACTCCTAAGGAGGCTGCAGTCTGTTGGATGGACAGGCGCCTGGCCACGGCAGATGTCTGCTAATTAACTGTTTAATTAGAGTTTTAAAAATGTATAGAAATGTTTTTTGTTTGTTTTTTCTTTCTTTTTCTTTTCCATCTTCCCCTTTTTTGATTATAGAAGATGGTAGTGATAATGTCGATTATCTTACAGGAAAGAAAGCTATACCTTATACACACTTAGAATACACTTTACCATGGAGCCGCTGCGGCCGCTAAACTTAGTACACACGCTACGTACTTTATACACTGTTTGCATACGGAGTCCTGTATCACTGTACGGACTTAGCGTACAAACGCTGCGCTGGGGGTACAAAGTACACACAGCGCGCACACACCCAGAGATACACTTTAAACCTTTACAGTAATGCAATGCAATGCTATTACACTTTAAACCTTATGCAGCAATGCAGTGTGATGCTATTACACTTTAAACCTTATGCAGCAATGCAGTGTGATGCTATTACACTTTAAACCTTATGCAGCAATGCAATGATAAAACACTTTAAACCTTAGCAGGGCAATGAAGACACAACACCAATTGTGATTTAACCGCTTAGTTCCGACACCACAGTGGATTATTGCTGAAAGGGGGTTACAATACAAATAATACAACACAATATAACAGAGTAAATGGCTACAGTCAATGTTACATACGTGAGTGGATTCGCTTGCGCTACCCGGTCCGGTCCTCCGCCATCTGATAGATAACGTTGTGAGCCTTGTGTGTCTCCAGGCCAGAAGCAGGCTCTCTTTATACACTTCTTCCAAAAGCAATACAATAGATACTGTAATCCCTTTGTCCATTGGACACAGGAATGCACTTTTACAGTACAGGAGAGGTCATAGGTCTGTTTGAATCGGTGGGCGATGTCTATTTTCACTGCTCTTGTGGGTGGTCTCCTCTGGATTCCCGCCGCATACATAATGTCAGTAAATACAGTTTATATCTATATTCTGCTCCTGCACATAACTATCCGCAGGAACATGCGATCTTCCTCAAACCAACACCGGAATGTTTCCCTTAAAATACCCTACAGCTGGATACCAAACACCATCTTGTAACCTTGTTCTGTCCCCTCCTATCCTGTAAAGGTGAATCCCTTTGTTCTGTTACCATTTAAACTGATGTTAATTTCTGATGTGGTGCAAGGAGACTATGTGTACATTGTGCACTATTTGGATTAAAATATGTAATGTGTTTTGATAGCTCTCCATGCGTTCACAAACTCTACCGTAAATACCCATACCACGCACTGATGCGCACGACCGCGGGAGCGACCATACGCAAATTGCGAATATGTGCACGCACAGCAGAACAAGTACACGCGTGGAGGCCATCTGTGTGTTGTTTGTACTGCATTATTTTTCGACTTTGACAGTCCACCCTATGGCAGTCACCAATAACTGCCACTATCTAATCACTAAACAGAAAAATATCTACACAATATCTACAGAAGTTTTGGATGGTCGGGGGAGAGTGGTAGGTAGGAAATGTATGACCTAGTGGGATAGTAAAAGCATGTATGTATGAATCCGTGCCTGAGGGGCATGTATCATCGTGCTGTATATGTTTTAAATAAGCTTCGAGGTATTGCGAAGTATACATTAAATCCTTCTCATCCCATATTAAGGGTCTGTAAATGGGCCAACAAACACTACCGAGCTCTTTTCGGCTTCTTGTTCCAACAAATGGGGTGCACATTTAGTTGATGATACATGGAGGGGGAACATATGTGAGTGCTAGTATATGTGGATATCACCTGTCGACTATGTGTGTCGTTAACTGAAGGTTGTAGAGATGAAGATAAGACACATATCTAAAATACATTCACATAAACATTTACATAAACATTCTTGGGTAGGGCTGATGTCTTTTCCGGATGGGTGTATCTGGGCAGAGGGGGAGACAAAAGAAAAACAGGTGAACGAGACAGGCCATGAAATTCATTTGCAATCCTTATCATATCACTGTCTCTATGGAAGGGTCATGAATTAAATCTGCTGCTATAACAGTACCCTTGCTCCTGAGACTCATCAACTTTGTGCCGTGCTTGCGCCGCGTCAGAATTCGAACACACCTAAATATCAAGCCAATAATTATGACGACTCCCAGGATACAAAGGAGAAACTTCCCTACACTCATAATAACATTTTGAGCACACTCTCCTAAACCTGAGAACCAATTTCGTGGGTTCAACCATGAGACCCAGCCGGTCAGTTCATTACTCACAGTCGCCAAGGTAAGGCTGTGTTTCCTCCTGAACTCACACTTCAACTGTAAGATATCATCCATCTTTTGATCGATAATCTCCGTTGGGTCATCAGTGCTGTTTGTAATATACGTACAGCACTTCACCCCATATTGAGTTGCCAGAGTAACACAATACCCACCTGTCACAGCTGTGATATAATTTATGACCATCCTGTGCTGAATCAGTTCCTTCTTGTAAGCTTGTAACTCCCTTCCCGTATACCTGAAGGTGTTGTCATACATCTCAGTGATATTATCTATCAAGTTCGCTAGCGCATGGATATACCTATAATTTATAATTCCTCTGGCAGTACGGGTGATGTCTAATGCGAGAAGGAATTGAATCCCGGTGGATTCGTGGATCAAACCAGAGGCTGCCTGCTCTGTCCTATCTATGAGGTGTCTCTTGACGATGTGTTCATAGTGAGTATGAGTATAAGGAGCCTGAGCACTGCGGTGAACCTCTCTCATCTTATCATGGGTTATGGTCATGACCTCTGGCAGTACTCTCCCAATATAACACAATCCCTCTGAGCTCGGGGCAAGCCACTTGTATGCCTTCCTCCCACATATGAAATAGGCATCATCCGGGAGAACATAGGGGACAGAATATGACATCACCATATTACAAACTTTCCACGTGAAAAACCCAATCCCTAGTTCTCCCATTTGCTCAGTACAAGTATCGGGCTGGATGATATGAGCACAATACCCTGGCGATACTTTTCCAACCCACATGGTCTTGCTTCCACGAGTATACCTATACTGAAAATACCTTCCACTGTTGGCTATTTGGCGTACAAGTTCAGAGTCTATGGGTATCCTATCAGCTCTGTGTGAAAAGGTCATTGTCTGGTTATTCCACGTCACTTCCCAATTTCCCGGTTTTCGGTAATTGGAAATATTGAAACATAATAAGGATCTATCTACATGATACTGGTGGAGCTTCAAACTAGGGGGCCTAGAAATATTGAATTTCTTGTCCACCGGTCTCCCACCCCGCAATTCGAGTACCTCATCTATTGCTAAAGGGTACGGTACTAATCCTGACTTGCTCTGACCTTGAGGTACCTGTGAGCACACCCAGCATTCTGTCTGGTTTAAGACCTTACCCACTTAAGACCTTACCACTCAATGGATGACGGTCCATGTCGATATTAAGGTTGGACTGACATCTCTGGATGCACCCATCCTCAACTATATTCTCATAATTCCTACAAATACAATATTCATCAGACAATAACCCCTCACAGTGCCTCCGAACTCCCTGACTACCAGAGCGCTTACTGATGCCAGCCTTTACTAAAGTGATGTGCTGATCCTGAGATCCTACAAATTCATACTTGCCATCAGAACCCATTCCAGATCCCTGCTCGACCTCTCTGGGACCCTCACAAAAACAAACTGTCCTTTATCAAAACCAGAGTTACTAATAGAACCCGAAATGCAGTCTCTTGTGATCGATCCATTTCGTTTAGGAAAAGGAGGAAAATAAGAAGGGGGAAAAGACAGGAAATGCAGGGGGAGGTGGAAAAAAAAATGATACTACAACCGTTCTAGATCTGTGCTCGGATGCCCTTCAACAGTCCTGCCTCTCAACCTTCCCGGAACAGACACACCAGTGATACGAGGTTCTCTACACTCTGCTCTTTGTCACGAGTTCTCTCCGGGTCAGCGGCCTTTCTGTAGGGAACATAAATCTTGCATTTCAATGTGTTTAACTGTTGTGTATTATCAGTTGTGTGAAGTAAACCATCTGTGGAAAGTGAAAAGAGAAAGGAAATAATAAAAAGAAAATTTTTCAGATTTGCGTTCACCATCAGGCTGTCACGCCATCATGCATATCGGTGTCTATGCACAGTCTCCCTTCACCGGTATTCTCATTCTCCACCCTTTGTGCATGACCAGGCACACTGCGTTAATACTGGTGTCCCTATGCTGGTGAGATATACTGGATTTGGGCAGAACACTGAAAGACCGAGTAGGCCTGTGGCGTCTGAACTGTAACCCTGTCGGTGAACGTAAGAGATGAAGAGGAAGCTTTGAAGACAAATCACATAGAGTTTAGTAACAGATAAGTTGGTAGAGGCAAAGAAGATTTGACAAAGTTTGACATCTGGATTGGGCACTAAGGGGAATGATTCTCTACTCGGTCTGCTCCCCCCCCCAAAAAAAAATCTATGTGTGTTATATCTCTACTGGGACTATCCCAGCCATCAATCCAGTGTCCTGTCCATTCTAAATTCATAGGGAACCCGGTATCTTTGAGATAATTTCCTCTACCTGTGATGGACATGTATCTAGAACAGTGAAATGCAACCTTAGTCTTCGTGAGTATCCAACATAATTCGTACTTCCTGGGCGGGAGCACGCTATATGTATACCATCTCTAACAAAACTTCTGCTAAATTAATTAGAGGTCACTTCTGCTAGAGAAAGAAGCAGAAGTTTAGAGACCTCCTCCTAACCCCAGTAAGTTCTGTCAAAAAGGGTAAAGTTGCATTTATTCCATTCTTCCCATTAACCGAATCTGTGTTTTCTATATGGCTCGTGACTCCTTACTATATGTCCCTTGATCCCGTCTATGTGTTTAATAACGTGGCTTGTTTTCTCTGTCTAGGGGTCTATATTGGCTATGTGCTCTACTACTCTTGCAATCTCTAGCAAAATGTCCTTTATTTAATTTTTTTTACAAATGTAACAATTTTTCGGTCTTTTCTTACCACCAGGGTTTTTGGGGTTTAGGCTGATGAGACTCTGGTGTAAGAGCCTGTATACTTTCAATCCCCAGCCTCTCCTCCTGCAGTTCTCTACGCCTAGCAATATTCTTATGGTGTTCAATCGCGCACTCTCTACGACAAGCAATACAATCAGGCAAAAAATGTTTGTACCCTGTCCCTTACTGTCTGATTGAGTCCGTCCATTAATACAGAAACAGCTACCTTCCTGTAATTCGCATCGTTCCCTGTATCTGATAACCCCATGTATCTATTTATTATTTGCATGTCCTGATGGAAGTATTCAGATGTCATTTCATTTTCCCTCTGTTTTATGGAGAAAATTTTTCTCCACTTAACAGTTGTGGGGAAATACAACTCTAGTTGCATGTTAATTTGCTCTAAGTTCTCCTGATTGTGTTTTGTCAGTCATAAGACTATCCGACTCTAATCTAGAATCAGTGATACATTTTTGGGTGTCAATATTAGGAGGTAGGCACGCTTTCAAAAATATCCGCCAGTGTTTGTTTGTCGGTTCATACGCATTACCCAGATCTCTGAAAAATTTCTGACATCTGGCTAAATGCTTCCGGGGGTCGGGGAATTCTGAAATGATTGATCGCAGCACATCTCTGGGCCACGGGCAATACATTGCATTATTCCTGGTGAGGATTATTCCCTGACTATCGGTTCCCCCATTGGGGGTTACTATTTCCAAGACAGGGTGTAATCCTACCATTCCGTTCCTAATCTGTTTACTGTGAGGTGTTGTTGTCTCTTTGCAGTGAACTGTCTCACACTTACCGGTAGCTGTGACCTCACCAGTTCTTTCATTGGGGAATATTGTTACTGCTCTACCTGGTTGGACAGGCCCCACCTGAGTTTCCTGCAGCGAGGTGACTGCTTGGAGGAGAGCTGCGATTTGGCTGGATATATTTGTTATTAAAAAAAAAGATATAGATTCAATATATATATTACAAAGTACAGTATACCTATAGTTACAACTCATACAGTAAGCAGTTAAAACATACAGTTACATACAATTACAGTTACAGGCCAGCGATACAATTACCATTCCCTCCAATGCATCTTATGTCTCTCTCACTCTGTAAATAAATACAGGAACTAATCTGCCAGCAAGTCCATCATCCTCTTGTGACCTATAACCTTGAAAAGACTTCAAAAAAGAAAACAGGATACATCTTGCAAAAAAAATAATTAGGGTTAATACACTGTTTTTACATACTACTATATTTTACGGATATACCATTGACTGTAGCCATCTTCTCCCCCGCAATATACGGTAGTGGTGGTGCGGTCGCCATTGTTTTCCCACTAGGTTTGGAACCTGCTGCACGAGCTAATTTCCTTTGCATATCCCCCTCTTGCTGCCATAATTTTAAACAATCATTATGTCTAATCCTTTGTTTTCTGGATTTAATCAGACATATCTTTAACCTTAAGTTCTGTAATACCTCTGGTTCAAAGCTGCTCACCTTAGGGAATGGTTTCCTATCTTTGTCAGTCATATGTACCCATTCAGACAAAAAGTCTTCAGTGTGTGATCCATATTTACCACACATAACAAACCTCGCTGACCCCTTAGGCCGCGGCACCTCAACCTGAACCCTGGTTAAACGTCCACCGCTTGTGCAATTGGATCCCATCGCGGACTTTTTCCTTATTACGCAATCCCCAATGCACAATACGAATAGACGGTGAAAGTTCTTAAAGCGCTTCCACCCACTCCTTCTCCGCCGGGTACCATGACTCACTCCAAGAATGACCACCGCGTACCCAGTGAGGTCCCTATCTGATTTCTATTCACTGGAAGTGTTTAGGAGTGACTTACCTATTTCCAGTGACTATACACCGTTGGAGATTTTCCTGAGAGAGACCAGCGAAAACTCCCTATACACTTATACACAAATCACACTTGCGTATGCTCTATACAGTGCTAATGGTACCGAGATTTTACGCAAAGCACGTAAAGGGGTATCCAGTTGCGCTATATATATCGCATCCACAAATGCGCGGTCCAATCGCACAGCATATAGGTACTTGTTACTTATATGCCGTACGACCACGGGTCGTTATACAAACTGGGACCCTCAGTCTGGAGCGTAATACCAAAAACCTTTTAACTTCAATACTTCGCAATACAATGCACTATCACGCTCCTTTACAAACCACCTCACGATTTGCGTTTTAAACCTTATACTAACGTGAGTCAGCCGCCTCACGCCACCAAGTCTCCACTCACTTGATGTACCGCACGACGGGATCCCGAATTCCGGGGTTCAAATTTCACTCACTCTTACGTTCGCTCATTCAGGTATACTTGGTTTTTCTGTACAGAAAATTATCATTCATTCAGACAAGCAGTTTTACTCCCAGAGGCAATACAGTAAATAAGAGTTTTATACTAAACTTTGGAAACTGGGCAATCTTGTGCTATTGTAGCGTGGCTACTGTCCCACCTTTAAACTAAACTACACTATTGTATAATTTGTACTCAGCGCCCGCATTCTTACGCACTTTGCGCAAACACGCGACCGTGCGTGTCCCTTACTTTGTCCGAGACACGTGTACCAATGTGCATACGCAATAAAACAACTCACACACTTTCTATAAATGTGAACAATATTAACTATAATCGCTCACTTAACACGCCACACAGATTCTTTCTGTATAAACCTTTATGCAGAACTGCGTTTGTGTCTTTACGCTTACTTCCTTAAAATACTGCTATTTCAAATTTACCTATATAATTACCTATATAGCAACAGATGTATCCTATTTCACACAGATCTATAATGACTCTAGCAATAATCAATAATTTAAATGATATGATTCAGATTGGATAGCTATCTTGCAGAACATACACTGATATAAATATACACATAATTATAATAATTATATATATGTACCATTCACTGGTCTCCTGAGACTCCTTTACCCATTCAGTGGTTCTAATTTGCATATGAAAGCTATGTGCTTTTGCCTGCCTGTAAAGGCCAGTACTCACTGGCCGATGCGGGAGAGATGTGTGCTGAACGAACTGCTCAGCACACATCTCTCCCGCCGCTCAGCACAGCACGATCTGTGCTGAGCGTGCGGGGGGGAGACGGGGGGGCCGCTCATTTCACCCAGCGGGTGAAATGAGCGACCCGCTAGATTGGCCTGCACGGCAGGCCAATCTAGCACCAGCGATAGCGATGCGCGGGGCTGCGCATCGCTATCGCTGTAGGGGCTACACACGGAGCGATCAGACTTAAAATCTAAGCAATCTAGTCAGATTGCTTAGATTTTAAGCAGCGATTGCTCCGTGAGTACCCCCCTAAAAAGTGGTTTTTCATTGCTAAGAAAAAGCAGTTACACAGGTTAATTTGCATTTCAATGGCTATCTTATAGCAAGCAGATTCTAACTAAATCCTAGAGGTAAAAGAAAAAAAAACTTTGTTTATATCTGTGTGTAATTCTTACATCAAGTATTCATCTTACTATTAACTTTCACTAGGCCCAGCTGAAACTATTTGTAATTGACTATGGCATGGGTTAAATAAATGCATTGGTAACTCATAAATGGTGATTGATGTGACCAAGGAGAGCTGATTATTCTGGGCAGTGAAAATCAGCCATTTAGAAAAATTACCTTCCCAAAATGGCCACTGCTCCTCCCCCTTCCACATCCATGAGGGTTACACAAAATGGTGGACAGGCCATGTGGTTAGTCCAAAATGGAGGACAGACCATGCGGCTTTCTTTGTCACAAAGAAATCACACATCATACAAGCCCCTGAAGTTATTTTAGGCCTGAGTTAAACATAAAAACTATATCAATGCTATGCAGCAACTTTTAAATGTACTTTTAACCCTACTTAACAGATAAGCAATCCAGTCTGAATCAAACACAATATGACTTATTTGAACCTTGTTTTGCAACAATGTGAGAGAGTATGCAGAGTATGGGTGCTGTGTACGCTTTTTTGCGCCAAAAAAAATCACAGATTTTAAATAGCTTTTTTCCTGTTTACCTTATGGGTTCTACCAGCATCCCTACAAACCATACAGAGCAGATGCCATCTAATCAGTAATCAAGTAGGGTTTTCAGTGCATCCATTGACCAAGAAAAGGATACGTAGGATAACTTTCCACCCTTTGCTGATAGATTACGTCTGCTGTGACCTGTTAGGTAGTAAGTATGTGGAAAACCGGAGAGCCCTCAATTGATAATGTCGATTATCTTACAGGAAAGAAAGCTATACCTTATACACACTTAGAATACACTTTACCATGGAGCTGCTGCGGCCGCTAAACTTAGTACACACGCTACGTACTTTATACACTGTTTGCGTACGGAGTCCTGTATCACTGTACGGACTTAGCGTACAAACGCCGCGCTGGGGGTACAAAGTACACACAGCGCGCACACACCCAGAGATACACTTTAAACCTTTACAGTAATGGAATGCAATGCTATTACACTTTAAACCTTATGCAGCAATGCAGTGTGATGCTATTACACTTTAAACCTTATGCAGCAATGCAATGATAAAACACTTTAAACCTTAGCAGGGCAATGAAGACACAACACCAATTGTGATTTAACCGCTGGGTTCCGACACCACAGTGGATTATTGCTGAAAGGAGGTTACAATACAAATAATACAATACAATATAACAGAGTAAATGGCTACAGTCAATGTTACATACGTGAGTGGATTCGCTTGCGCTACCCGGTCCGGTCCTCCGCCATCTGATAGATAACATTGTGAGCCTTGTGTGTCTCCAGGCCAGAAGCAGGCTCTCTTTATACACTTCTTCCAAAAGCAATACAATAGATACTGTAATCCCTTTGTCCATTGGACACAGGAATGCACTTTTACAGTACAGGAGAGGTCATAGGTCTGTTTGAATCGGTGGGCGATGTCTATTTTCACTGCTCTTGTGGGTGGTCTCCTCTGGATTCCCGCCGCATACATAATGTACAGTAAATACAGTTTATATCTATATTCTGCTCCTGCACATAACTATCCGCAGGAACATGTGATCTTCCTCAAACCAACACCGTAATGTTTCCCTTAAAAAACCCTACAGCTGGATACCAAACACCACCTTGTAACCTTGTTCTGTCCCCTCCTATCCTGTAAAGGTGAATCCCTTTGTTCTGTTACCATTTAAACTGATGTTAATTTCTGATGTGGTGCAAGGAGACTATGTGTACATTGTGCACTATTTGGATTAAAATATGTAATGTGTTTTGATAGCTCTCCATGCGTTCACAAACTCTACCGTAAATACCCATACCACGCACTGATGCGCACGACCGCGAGAGCGACCATACGCAAATTGCAAATATGTGCACGCACAGCAGAACAAGTACACGCGCGGAGGCCATCTGTGTGTTGTTTGTACGTGATGTGTGTACTGCAATATTTTTCGACTTTGACAGTAGTTATCTAGGACTAATCTGTAAAAAACTAACGTGGCTAATTTGGTCCCCAGAATGGGTGGACCAAGTTGCCGTGGGGATATATATATTTAAAATATGGATAAGTAGGTATATGGATATGGGGGGTGGGGGAGGGGGGGATAGATATTTATTTATTCATATTTATTTATATTTATATGGTTGTTGTTTGTTTTTTCTTAGTTGTTGTTTCCTGTGCCGCAGAAGGAGATACATTTTGTAATTATAGCAATCCTATAAAAGGTCGAAGAGCTCACTGTGTCTTGGTGGTCATTGGCATTTATTGCCCCTTTTTTTTAGAGTAGATTAAGAGAAGGTTTTTCATGCTGGAATAAAGGTAGTGGTAGGGAATTAGGTATGCCTCAATGGGGATGGTATACAGGGTGGGGGGGAAGGGCTTTTGTTGTGTTATTTTTTGTATGCGTTTTAAGGTCTGGTCTCTCCAGGAATAACTTTGTGATGTACAGCGGTTTAATGGCAGAGGGGGCAGATTGCACATGGCAGGTTAAGGAGAGAGGTAATTATATTTGTGTGTTAATAAGGATAACTGAAGCAACTCATAGGAAGGGTATTTGGCCATGGTAAGAGGAAGTATAGATGGTTAAAATTGTAACATGGAATGTGAGAGGTATCAATGACAAAATAAAGCGCTCTTTGGTTTTAAATCAGATAAAACAATATGGAGCAGATATAGCATGTATTTCTGAAACGCACCTAGCTGGGGCAAACTTATGTCATTAAAGAGGCCCTGGGTAGGATGGGCGTATCATGCCCCCTATACTTCATCATCTAGGAGAGTGTTGGTTCTTATTAAAAAACAACTCAATTTACATGTAATGAGGTTAAGATAGACCCAAGTGGCAAATACGTATTCTTAAATTGTGTCATATACTCGGTGCAGATTTTCCTGTTGTCGATTTATATCCCTCCCCCATTTACATACAATGTTCTAAGGAAGGCTGTTGAATTTGTAGCAATATCTCCAGACTCCCCAGTTATCTGTATGGGAGATTTCAATAATGTCCTGGAGCCTCGTATGGATAGATGGTGGAAATCAGCCACTCAGACCACTCAAGGTTATAGGGGTTTATCAACATTTGTGGCCGACTTGGGCTGGGTAGATCCATGGCGAGATAGAAACCCTAATGTGAAGCAGTAGTCATGCTTTTCGCAATCTTTTTCACTCTTTTTCCAGAATCGATATGGTATTAGTATCAAGGAAATTTATGCCTAATGTATCTACTATAGAATATAAAATGAGGGGTATAGCTGACCATTCGCCAATTGTGGTGCAATTAGCCATGGAAAAGGATAAGGGACAATCATATTGGAAATGCCACCTGACATCGTTAGTTCAGATGGGGTCTGGGTTGGAATTGGAAGCAATATGCACAGATTTCCTGAATGAGAATATGGGCTATTGCTTCGACAATAGTTTGGGATGCTTTTAAGGCCTTTTTGCGAGGATCACTGATAAAAAAAATAGCAGAGTTGAAAGTGGCAAATAGGAAAAGGGCCGCTGAACTAGAAAGTAAGTGTAATAATCTAGAATTAGCCTATTTGAACAATAACCTTGAATCCTCTAAGGAGGCTTGGTTAGAAGCACAAGGGGAGTAGAAAACATATCTAGGAGAGGGTGCGGCACGTAGAATGTTATTTGCTTCACACTCTCGATACTTTAATGCCGATAGGTCACGGAGTTACTTGGCCTATTTGTCCCAGGCAGATAGACCTTCGAATGTGATCACCAGGATTCAGACTAAAGGGGGGTACTCACTGAGCGATCGCTGCTTAAAATCTAAGCAATCTGACTAGATTGCTTAGATATTAAGCAGCGATCACTCCGTGTGTACCCCTCATAGCAATAGCGATGCGAGCCCCGCGCATCGCAATCGCTGGTGCTAGATTGCCCTGCATGCAGGCCAATCTAGCAGGTCGCTCACTTCACCCACTGGGTGAAATGAGCGGCCCACCCGTCTCCCCCAGCACACTCAGCATACATCGCGCTGTGCTGAGCGGGAGGAGAGATGTGTGCTGAGCGAACCGCTCAGCACACATCTCTCCCCAAATCGGCCTGTGAATATGGCCCTGAAGAGTGGGACCTTGGTCAGTTCTACGTTCGAAATTGTGGAAACTTTTGTAGATTATTATAGGGAGGTGTATAAGGCCAAGCTAAACTGTAGCCAAGTGGAAATAATAGGATTTTAATACCTACCGGTAAATCCTTTTCTCTAACGTCCTAGTGGATGCTGGGGACTCCGAAAGGACCATGGGGAATAGCGGCTCCGCAGGAGACTGGGCACAAAGTAAAAGCTTTATGACTAGCTGGTGTGCACTGGCTCCTCCCCCTATGACCCTCCTCCAAGCCTCAGTTAAGATTTTGTGCCCGAACGAGAAGGGTGCAATCTAGGTGGCTCTCCTGAGCTGCTTAGAGTAAAAGTTTAAATAGGTTTTTTATTTTCAGTGAGACCTGCTGGCAACAGGCTCACTGCATCGAGGGACTAAGGGGAGAAGAAGCGAACTCACCTGCGTGTAGAGTGGATTGGGCTTCTTAGGCTACTGGACATTAGCTCCAGAGGGACGATCACAGGCCCAGCCATGGATGGGTCCCGGAGCCGCGCCGCCGGCCCCCTTACAGATGCTGAAGCAAGAAGAGGTCCATAAATCGGCGGCAGAAGACTTTCCTGTCTTCATAAGGTAGCGCACAGCACTGCAGCTGTGCGCCATTGCTCTCAGCACACTTCACACTTCGGTCACTGAGGGTGCAGGGCGCTGGGGGGGGGCGCCCTGGGAAGCAATGAATTTACCTTATTTGGAAAAAAATACATCACATATAGCTCCTGGGCTATATGGATGTATTTAACCCCTGCCAGTTTTCCAGAAAATAGCGGGAGAAGAGCCCGCCGTGAAGGGGGCGGGGCCTATCTCCTCAGCACACAGCGCCATTTTTCCCACACAGCTCCGCTGGTAGGAAGGCTCCCAGAATCTCCCCTGCATCCTGCAACTACAGAAACAGGGTAAAAAAGAGAGGGGGGCACTTATTTGGCAAAATAACAGATATAAGCAGCTATAAGGGATAGACACTTATTGTAAGGTTGTCCGTATACATATATAGCGCTCTGGTGTGTGCTGGCAAACTCTCCCTCTGTCTCCCCAAGGGGCTAAGTGGGTCCTGTCCTCTATCAGAGCATTCCCTGTGTGTGTGCTGGGTGTCGGTACGTGTGTGTCGACATGTATGAGGAGGAAAATGATGTGGAGGCGGAGCAATTGCCTATAATGGTGATGTCACCCCCTAGGGAGTCGACACCTGAATGGATGGCCGTAATTAAGGAATTACGTGACAGTGTCGGCACGTTACAGAAAACTGTTGACGACATGAGACAGCCGGCAGCTCAGTTAGTGCCTGTCCAGGCGTCTCAAACACCGTCAGGGGCTATTAAACGCCCGTTACCTCAGTGGGTCGACACGGACCCAGACACAGACACTGACTCCAGTGTCAACGGTGAAGAAACAAACGTATTTTCCAGTAGGGCCACACGTTACATGATCACGGCAATGAAGGAGGTTTTGCACATCTCTGATACTGCAAGTACCACAAAAAGGGGTATTATGTGGGGTGTGAAAAAACTACCCGTAGTTTTTCCTGAATCAGATGAATTGAATGAAGTGTGTGATGAAGCGTGGGTTACCCCCGACAAAAAACTGCTAATTTCTAAAAAATTATTGGCACTATATCCCTTCCCACCAGAGGTTAGGGCTCGTTGGGAAACACCCCCTAGGGTGGATAAGGCGCTCACACGCTTATCAAAACAAGTGGCGTTACCGTCTCCAGAAACGGCCGCCCTTAAGGAGCCAGCAGATAGGAGGCTGGAAAATATCCTTAAAAGTATATACACACATACTGGTGTTATACTGCGACCAGCAATCGCCTCAGCCTGGATGTGCAGTGCTGGGGTGGCTTGGTCGGATTCCCTGACTGAAAATATTGATACCCTGGACAGGGACAATATATTATTGACTATAGAGCATTTAAAGGATGCATTCCTATATATGCGAGATGCACAGAGAGACATTTGCACTCTGGCATCAAGAGTAAGTGCGATGTCCATTTCTGCCAGAAGAGGATTATGGACGCGACAGTGGTCAGGGGATGCGGATTCCAAACGGCATATGGAAGTATTGCCGTATAAAGGGGAGGAGTTATTTGGGGGCGGTCTATCGGACCTGGTGGCCACGGCAACGGCTGGGAAATCCACCTTTTTACCCCAAGTCACCTCGCAGCAGAAAAAGATACCGTCTTTTCAGGCTCAGTCCTTTCGTCCCCATAAGGGCAAGCGGGCAAAAGGCCACTCATATCTGCCCCGGGGCAGAGGAAGGGGAAAAAGACTGCAACAGACAGCTTCTTCCCACGAACAGAAGCCTTCCCCCGCTTCTGCCAAGTCCTCAGCATGACGCTGGGGCCTTACAAGCGGACTCAGGCACGGTGGGGGCCGTCTCAAGAATTTCAGCGCGCAGTGGGCTCACTCGCAAGTGGACCCCTGGATCCTGCAGGTAGTATCTCAGGGGTACAAATTGGAATTCGAGACGTCTCCCCCTCGCCGGTTCCTGAAGTCTGCTTTACCAACGTCTACCCCCGACAGGGAGGCGGTATTGGAAGCCATTCACAAGCTGTATTCCCAGCAAGTGATAATCAAGGTACCCCTCCTACAACAGGGAAAGGGGTATTACTCCACGCTGTTTGTGGTACCGAAGCCGGACGGCTCGGTGAGACCCATTTTAAATCTGAAAGCCTTGAACACTTACATAAAAAGGTTCAAGTTCAAGATGGAGTCACTCAGAGCAGTGATAGCGAACCTGGAAGAAGGGGACTACATGGTGTCTCTGGACATCAAGGATGCTTACCTCCATGTCCCAATTTGCCCTTCTCACCAAGGGTACCTCAGGTTTGTGGTACAGAACTGTCACTATCAGTTTCAGACGCTGCCGTTTGGATTGTCCACGGCACCCCGGGTCTTTACCATGGTAATGGCCGAAATGATGATTCTTCTTCGAAGAAAAGGCGTCTTAATTATCCCTTACTTGGACGATCTCCTGATAAGGGCACGGTCCAGAGAACAGTTAGAGGTCGGAGTAGCACTATCTCAAATAGTACTACGACAGCACGGATGGATTCTAAATATTCCAAAATCGCAGCTGATTCCGACGACACGTCTGCTGTTCCTAGGGATGATTCTGGACACAGTACAGGAAAAGGTGTTTCTCCCGGAAGAGAAAGCCAGGGAGTTATCCGACCTAGTCAGGAAACTCCTAAGACCAGGCCAGGTGTCAGTGCATCAGTGCACAAGGGTCCTGGGAAAGATGGTGGCTTCTTACGAAGCGATTCCATTCGGCAGATTCCACGCAAGAACTTTTCAGTTGGATCTGCTAGACAAATGGTCCGGATCGCATCTTCAAATGCATCAGCGGATAACCCTGTCTCCAAGGACAAGGGTGTCTCTCCTGTGGTGGTTACTGAGTGCTCATCTCCTAGAGGGCCGCAGATTCGGCATTCAGGATTGGGTCCTGGTGACCACGGATGCCAGCCTGAGAGGCTGGGGAGCAGTCACACAGGGAAAAAATTTCCAGGGCTTGTGGTCAAGCATGGAAACGTCACTTCACATAAATATCCTGGCAAGGCCTCTGCTTCAGGGTCAGCCTGTATTGATCCAGTCGGACAACATCACGGCAGTCGCCCACGTAAACAGACAGGGCGGCACAAGAAGCAGGAGGGCAATGACGGAAGTGGCAAGGATTCTTCGCTGGGCGGAAAATCATGTGATAGCACTGTCAGCAGTGTTCATTCCGGGAGTGGACAACTGGGAAGCAGACTTCCTCAGCAGACACGATCTTCACCCGGAGGAGTGGGGACTTCACCCAGAAGTCTTCCACATGATTGTAAACCGTTGGGAAAAACCAAAGGTGGACATGATGGCGTCTCGCCTCAACAAAAAACTGGACAGATATTGCTCCAGGTCAAGGGACCCTCAGGCAATAGCTGTGGACGCTCTGGTAACACCGTGGGTGTACCGGTCAGTGTATGTGTTCCCTCCTCTTCCTCTCATACCAAAAGTACTGAGAATCATAAGAAGGAGAGGAGTAAAGACTATACTCGTGGCTCCGGATTGGCCAAGAAGGACTTGGTACCCGGAAATTCAAGAGATGCTCACGGAAGACCCGTGGCCTCTACCTCTAAGACAGGACCTGCTCCAGCAGGGACCATGTCTGTTCCAAGACTTACCGCGGCTGCGTTTGACGGCATGGCGGTTGAACGCCGGATCCTGAAGGAAAAAGGCATTCCGGATGAAGTCATCCCTACCCTGATCAAAGCCAGGAAGGATGTAACCGTACAACATTATCACCGTATTTGGCGTAAATATGTTGCGTGGTGCGAGGCCAGGAAGGCCCCTACGGAGGAATTTCAACTGGGTCGATTCCTGCATTTCCTGCAAACAGGACTGTCTATGGGCCTCAAATTAGGGTCCATTAAGGTTCAAATTTCGGCCCTGTCGATATTCTTCCAAAAAGAACTAGCTTCTGTTCCTGAAGTTCAGACGTTTGTCAAGGGAGTACTGCATATACAGCCTCCTTTTGTGCCTCCAGTGGCACCTTGGGATCTCAATGTAGTGTTGGGATTCCTAAAATCACATTGGTTTGAACCACTCACCACTGTGGACTTGAAATATCTCACATGGAAAGTGGTAATGCTGCTAGCTCTGGCTTCAGCCAGGCGTGTATCAGAATTGGCGGCTTTATCTTATAAAAGCCCTTACCTAATTTTTCATACGGACAGGGCAGAATTGAGGACTCGTCCTCAATTTCTCCCTAAGGTGGTTTCAGCATTTCACTTAAACCAACCTATTGTGGTGCCTGCGGCTACTAGGGACTTGGAGGATTCCAAGTTGCTGGACGTAGTCAGGGCCCTGAAAATATATGTTTCCAGGACGGCTGGAGTCAGAAAATCTGACTCGCTGTTTATCCTGTATGCACCCAACAAGCTGGGTGCTCCTGCTTCTAAGCAGACGTTTGCTCGTTGGATTTGTAGTACAATTCAGCTTGCACATTATGTGGCAGGCCTGCCACAGCCAAAATCTGTAAAAGCCCATTCCACACGGAAAGTGGGCTCATCTTGGGCGGCTGCCCGAGGGGTTTCGGCTTTACAACTTTGCCGAGCAGCTACTTGGTCAGGGGCAAACACGTTTGCTAAATTCTACAAATTTGATACCCTGGCTGAGGAGGACCTGGAGTTCTCTCATTCGGTGCTGCAGAGTCATCCGCACTCTCCCGCCCGTTTGGGAGCTTTGGTATAATCCCCATGGTCCTTTCGGAGTCCCCAGCATCCACTAGGACGTTAGAGAAAATAAGAATTTACTTACCAATAATTCTATTTCTCATAGTCCGTAGTGGATGCTGGGCGCCCATCCCAAGTGCGGATTGTCTGCATTACTTGTACATAGTTATTGATACAAAAATCGGGTTATTGTTGTTGTGAGCCATCTTTTCAGAGGCTCCTTCTGTTATCATGCTGTTAACTGGGTTCAGATCACAAGTTGTACGGTGTGATTGGTGTGGCTGGTATGAGTCTTACCCGGGATTCAAAATCCTTCCTTATTGTGTACGCTCGTCCGGGCACAGTATCCTAACTGAGGCTTGGAGGAGGGTCATAGGGGGAGGAGCCAGTGCACACCAGCTAGTCCTAAAGCTTTTACTTTGTGCCCAGTCTCCTGCGGAGCCGCTATTCCCCATGGTCCTTTCGGAGTCCCCAGCATCCACTACGGACTATGAGAAATAGAATTATCGGTAAGTAAATTCTTATTTTCTCCTAGTCCGTAGAGGATGCTGGGGTCCACTTCAGTACCATGGGGTATAGACGGTTCCGCAGGAGTCATGGGCACTTTAAGACTTTTCAAGGGTGTGAACTGGCTCCTCCCTCTATGACCCTCCTCCAGACCTCAGTATAGGAACTGTACCCAGGGAGACAGACATTTCGAGGAAAGGATTTACTTTTAACGGTGAGATTCATACCAGCTCACACCTCAACCATGCCGCACAACATGGCATTCAACATAACACACGCCAACAGGCATGAACCATTTGCAGCAAAATGCTGAAAAATAAGATTTTAAACCTACCGGTAAATCTTTTTCTCCTAGTCCGTAGACGATGCTGGGGACTCCGTAAGGACCATGGGGTATCGACGGCTCCGCAGGAGACATGGGCACTGTAAAGCTTTAGAATGGGTGTGCACTGGCTCCTCCCTCTATGCCCCTCCTCCAGACCTCAGTTAGGACTGTGCCCAGAGGAGACTGACAGTACGAGGAAAAGGATTTTGTTATCTAAGGGCGAGATACACACCAGCCCACACCATACACACCATACACACATACATACATACATACATACACACATACATACCATACACACCATAACCCACACCATAACGTGGTATACAATAACCAGTTAACAGTATGAATAAAAACAGCATCAGCCATAGGCCGATCTCAACTGTAACTTAACCCTTAAGTATGCAATAACTATATACAAGTCTTGCAGAATGTTTCCGCACTAAGACTGGCGCCCAGCATCCTCTACGGACTAGGAGAAAAAGATTTACCGGTAGGTTTAAAATCTTATTTTCTCTTACGTCCTAGAGGATGCTGGGGACTCCGTAAGGACCATGGGGTTTATACCAAAGCTCCAGAACGGGTGGGAGAGTGCGGATGACACTGCAGCACCGACTGAGCAAACACGAGGTCCTCATCAGCCAGGGTATCAAACTTATAGAATTTTTCAAAAGTGTTTGAACCAGACCAAGTAGCTGCTCGGCAAAATTGTAATGCCGAGACGCCTCGGGCGTCCGCCCAAGAAGAGCCCACGGGCGTCCGCCCAAGAAGAGCCCACCTTCCTAGTGGAATGGGCCTTTACTGAATTTGGTACCGGCAAATCAGCAGTAAAATTAACCTGCTGAATCGTGTTACCGATCCAGCTAGCAATAGTCTGCTTAGAAGCAGGAGCGCCAACCTTGTTGGCTGCCTACAGGAAAAACAGTGCATCTGTTTTCCTAACCATAGCAGTTCTGGCTAAATAAAACTTTAAAGCCCTGACTACAACCAGGGGCCTGGAATTCTCCTAGTCACCCGTAGCCACAGGCACTACAATAGGTTGGTTTACATGCAATAACGCAACCACTTAAGGCAGACTTTGAGGACGAGTCCTCAACTCTGCTCGATCCGCAAGGAAAATCAGATAGAGGCATTTGTGAGACAAGGCCGCCAATTCGGACACCCGCCTCGCAGATGCCAAGGCCAATAACATGATCACTTTCCAAGTGAGATACTTTAATTCCACCATTTGAAGAGGCTCAAACCATTGTGACTTAAGGACCTTAACACCACGTTAAGGTCACATGGTGCCACTGGGGGCACAAAAAGAGGTTGGATGTGTAACGCTCTTTTTACCAAAGTCTGGACTTCTGTGAGAGAAGCCAATTCCTTCTGAAAGAATATGGATAAGGCAGAAATCTGCACCTTAATTGAGCCTAACTTTAGGCCCATATCCACTCCTGTCTGTAGAAAATGGAGAAAACTTCCTAGTTGGAAATCCTCAGTAGAAACATCCTTGGCTTCACACCAAGACACATATTTTCTCTAGATACAGTGATGGTGCTTCGCCGTAACATCTTTTCTAGCTTTAATAAGAGTAGGAACGACCTTCTCTGGAATACCCTTTTCAGCTAGGATTTGGTGTTCAACCGCCATGCCGTCAAACGTAACCGCGGTAAGTCTTGGAACACGTACAGCCCCTGTAGTAGCAGGTTCTCTCTGTGAGGAAGGGGCCACGGATCTTCTGAGATCAGTCCCTGAAGATCTGCATACCAGGCCCTTCAAAGCCAATCTGGAACAATGAGTATTGTCTGCACTCTTGTTTGTAATATGATTCTCAATATTTTTGAGATGAGAATACGTGGAGGGAGCACATAGACCGACTGAAACACCCACGGTGTCACCAGGGCGTCCACCGCCGCTGACTGAGGGTCCCTCGACCTGGAACAATACGTCCGAATCTTCCTGTTGAGGCGTGATGCCCTCATGTCTATATGAGGAAGTCCTCAACGACTTGTCACCACTGTAAAGACTTCCTGATGAAGTCCCCACTCTCCTGGATGGATATTGTGTCCTCTGTAATGAAGACCTCTGACGGAGCACTTGCACGCTTTTTCGCCCCGCGAAGAATCCTGGTGGCTTCTGCCATTTCTGCTCTGCTTTTTGTCCCACCCTGGCGGTTCACCTGCGTCACTGCTGCGACGTTGTCTGACTGGATCAGAACAGGCAGGATTGTGAAGAACATTCTCTGCTTGTTTGAGGCTGTTGCAAATGGCCTTCAATTTCAGCACATTGATGTGTAGGTAAGCCTCTTGGCCTGACCATATTTTCTGAACATTGTTTCCCTGTGTGACTGCTCCCCATCCTCGGAGGCTCGCGTCCGTAGTCACAAAAACCCAATCTTGAATGCCGAACCTGCGACCCTCTAGAAGGTGAGCACTCTGGAGCCACCACAGGGGAGAGAGAGAGAGAGAGAGAGAGAGAGAGAGAGAGACCCTGGCCCGGGGGGACCGGGCTCAGATGTATGTGACGGTGGGACCCTGACCACTTGTCCAGAAGATCCCACCGAAAGGTCCGCGTGGAATGGCCTCGTAAGCCCCACCATCCTTCCTAATAAATGAGTGCATTTAGTCTCTGACCATGTTCGGGAGTACTTGGGCTTTTTCCTCTGGGAGAAAGACCTTTTGTTTTTCTGTGTCCAGAATCATGTCCAAAGACGGCAGTCGAGTTGTTGGAAACAACTGTGACGTTGGTAGATTTAGGATCCCGCCGTGTTGTTGTAGTATTCTCAGGGAGAGAGATACGCTTTGTAATAATTTTCCCCCTTGAACTCGCCTTTACCAGGAGCTCGTCCAAGTATGGGATAAAAGTGACGCCTTGCTCACGCAGGAGCACCAACATGTCCGCCATGAACGTGTCGGACGTGGGAATAACAATCCTGTACAGCGAATCTTAGGTAGGCCTGATGAGGAGGATAAATGGGGACATGAAGGTATGCATCCTTTATGTCAAGTGACACCATAAAAACCTCCCCTTCCAGGCTGGAGATCACTGCCCGGAGAGATTCCATCTCGAATTTGAACCTTTTCAGATATAGGTTCAGGGATTTTAGATTCAGAATGGGCCTGACCGAGCCATCCGGTTTCGGGACCATAAAAAAGGCTTGAATAAAACCCCTTCCCCTCTAGAAGGGGAACCTTGATAATCACATACTGATGATACAGTTTCTATATGGTAGTTGCCACTGTTTCCCTCTCTGAGGAGGAAACTGGCAAGACCGATTTGAGAAATCGGTGAGGAGGCACATCTTCGAATTCTAATTTGCATCCCTGGGATACAATTTTTACCGCCCAAGGATCCAAGTCCGACTGAACCCAGACTTGTCTGAAGAGTAGAAGATGTGCCCCCACCGGCGCGGACTCCCTCAGCGGAGCCCCCGCGTCATGTAGTGGATTTTGTAGAGGACGGGGTGGACTTTTGTCCCTGGGAAATAGCCGTAGCTGGTGTTCTTTTCCCTCTACCTCCACCTCTGGCGAGGAAGGAAGAGCCCTGACCCTTTCTGAACTTATGCGACCGAAGGGACTGCAGTTGATATTGCCTTGTTTTCTTTTCCTGTGGGAGAACATAAGGCAAAAGAGTAGATTTACTCGCGGTCATTGTGGTTACCAGATCCGCGAGGCCCTCCCCAAATAAAACTTCACCTTTGTAAGGCAAAGTCCTTTTTTCTTTCTTTTTTTTAAACAGCATACCTGTCCCTTGGCAGGTCCACAGGGACCGTCTAACAGAGATCTCCATGGCATTGGCTCTTGAACCCAACAGCCCAATTTCACTCGCAGCTTCTCTCATATATTATGCTGCGTCTTTAATTTGACCCAAGGTCACCAAAATGGCATCTTTTTCTAGGGTGTCAATGTCAGATGACAAGTTATCTGCCCACGCTGCAACTGCGCAACCCACCCATGCCGACGCTACTGCCAGCCTTAGTAGGGCACCCGTATGTATAAATTGATTTTAAGGTAGTTTTCTGTCTGCAATCAGCAGGACTCTTAAAGGCTGCCGTATCAGGGGAAGTTAGCGCCCCCCTTTTTCGACAAGCGCGTAAATGCCTTGTCCACCCTGGGTGAGTATTCCCACCGTAACCTGTCCTGGGAGTGGAAAGGTTACGTCATAATATTTTCTTGGGAATCTGCAGTTTCTTATCTGGAGTTTCCCAAGCTTTATCGAACAGGGCGATCAGCACGCGAGATGGGGGAAAAATTACCTCAGGATTCTTTCCCTTAAACATGCCGACCTTTGTGTCAGAGACAGAAAGGTCCTCAGTGATATGAAAACATCTTTAATTGCTACAATCATATATTGAATACACTTGTCCACCCTTGGGTGCAACTTAGCATCATCACCGTCGACACTGGAGTCAGAATCCGTGTTGGTATTGGTGTCTACTACCTGTGAAAAGGGATGGTTCTGCGACCCCGAAGGGCCCTGTGACACAGTAAAAGCTATGGATTGACTCCCTGCTTTAATCCTTGGACTCAGCTTTGTCCAAACTTTGTAATAAAGTCACATTAGTCATTCAATCAGGTGTCGGCGGCGCCGACGGAGACACCACAATCATCTTCTCTGCCTCCTCCCTATATGAGCCTTCCACCTCAGACATGTCGACACAGACGTACTGACATCCCCACACACACAGGGATACCTAATATAATGGGGACTGACCCACCATAAGGCCCTTAGGAGAGACAGAGAAAGAGTATGCCAGCACACACCCAGCGCCATTGTATACTGAGACAAAAAACCCAGTCTGTCAGCGTTTTTTATTACAAGTGTAAAACACCACATATTTTGCGCCAATAAACGTGCCCCCCCCCTCGTTTTGACCCTCTGTATTAACTAACAGCAGGGGAGAGTCCGGGGCCGCTTCTCTGTATGCTGAGGAGAAAAAATGGTGCTGGTTAGTGCTGGAGGAAACAAGCTCCGCCCCCCGACGGCGGGCTTCATTCCCGCTCTAAATCTTTATACTGGCGGGGGATTCTGAAATATATATCCTTTTTAGTGTATATAAGTACTTTGCCAGTGTTATGTGAGGTATATTAATGCTGCCCAGGGCGCCCCCCCTGAGCCCTGCACCCTTACTGTGGTGCCTGTGTGTGTGAGCTGGGAGCAATGGCGCGCAGCGTTACCACTGCGCGTTACCTCATGAAGATCTGAAGTCTTCTGCCGCCTTTGAAGTCTTCTTTCTTCTTATACTCACCCGGCTTCTATCTTCCGGCTCTGTGAGGAGGACGGCGGCACGGCTCTGGGACAAACTCCAGGGTGAGAGCTGTGTTCCTACTCCCTCTGGAGCTAATGGTGTCCAGTAGCCTAAGAAGCAGAGCCTATCATTTAAGTAGGTCTGCTTCTCTCCCCTCAGTCCCACGAAGCAGGGAGCCTGTTGCCGCAGTGCTCCCTGAAAATAATAAACCTAACAAAAGCTTTTTCAGAGAAACTCAGGAGAGCTCCCCTGCAGTGCATCCAGTCTACACTGGGCACAGGAAATAACAGAGGTCTGGAGGAGGGGCATAGAGGGAGGAGCCAGTGCACACCCATTCTAAAGCTTTACAGTGCCCATGTCTCCTGCGGAGCCGTCGATACCCCATGGACCTTACGGAGTCCCCAGCATCCTCTAGGACGTAAGAGAAATAATTGTAACACAACACTTGTGTAACTACAACAAAGTAACTACTGCAGGTAAAGTACGCACTGGGTCGGGTGCCCAGCATCCTCTACGGAATAGGATAAAAGGATTTACCGGTAGGTATTAAAATCCTATTTTCTCATATGTCCTAGAGGATGCTGGGGTCCACTTCAGTACCATGGGGTTATACCAAAGCTCCAGTACGGGCGGGAGAGTGCGGATGACCCTGCAGCACCGATTGACCAAACTTGAGGTCCTCATCGGCCAAGGTGTCAAACTTGTAGAACTTTGCAAACGTGTTTGACCCTGACCAAGTAGCTGCTCGTCAAAGTTGTAATGCCGAGACCCCCCCGGGCAGCCACCCAGGATAAGCCCACCTTTCTAGTAGAATGGGCATTTATCGACTTCGGTATCGGCAATCCTGTCGTGGAATGAGCGTGCTGAATCGTCCCTCTGATCCAGCGCGCAATAGTCTGCTTAGAAGCAGGACACCCAATCTTCTTGGGAGCATACAGGACAAACAGAGCCTCTGTTTTCCTTATCCGAGCTGTTCTTGCGACATCAATTTTCAAAGCTCTGACCACATGAAGAGACTTTGACCCAGTGAAAGTGTCAGTAGCCACTGGCACCACAATAGGTTGGTTCATATGGAGAGACGAAACCACCTTTGGAAGAAATTGTTGGCGAGTTCTCAACTCTGCTCTATCTTCATGGAAGATCAGGTAAGGATTCTTGTGAGACAAGGCCCCCAACTCAGACACCCGCCTTGCGGATGCCAAGGCCAAAAGCATCACCACTTTCCAAGTGGGAAACTTCAATTCTATCTCCTGTAAAGGTTCAAACCAATCCGATTGAACTGCAACACCACATTAAGATCCCATGGTGCCACTGGAGGCACAAATGGAGGCTGGATGTGCAGCACCCCTTTCATGAACGTCTGAACTTCTGGAAGGGCGGCCAATTGTTTTTGAAAGAAAACTGATAAGGCCGAAATCTGGACCTTGATTGAACCCAATCTTAGGCCCGCATCCACACCAGCCTGCAGAAAATAGAGAAAACGTCCCAACTGAAACTCCTCCGTAGGAGCCTTCTTGGATTCACACCAAGACACATATTTTCTCCAAATACAGTGGTAATGTTTAGACGTTACTCCTTTCCTGGCCTGAATAAGAGTGGGGATGACTTCTTTGGGAATACCCTTTCGGGCTAGGATCCGGCGCTCAACAGCCATGCCGTCAAACGTAGCCGCGGTAAGTCTTGATACACACACGGCCCCTGCTGCAGCAGGTCCTTGCGAGGAGGAAGAGGCCGAGGATCTTCTATAAGCAACTCCTGAAGATCTGGATATCTAGCCCTCCTTGTTCTTCTTATAATTTTTAGAACTTTCGGTATCGGTGGAAGTGGAGGGAAGACATACACCGACCGAAACACCCACTGGGTCACCAGTGCATCCACTGCTATTGCTTGAGGGTCTCTCGACCTGGAACAATATCTCTGAAGCTTCTTGTTGAGACAAGATGCCATCATGTCTATTTGAGGAACTCCCCAAAGACTTGTCACCTCTGTGAAGACTTCTTGGTGGAGGCCCCATTCTCCTGGATGGAGATCGTGTCTGCTTAGGAAGTCTGCTTCCCAGTTGTCCACTCCCGGAATGAAAATTGCTGACAGAGCTCTTGCATGCCTTTCTGCCCAGAGGAGGATCTTTGTCACCTTTGCCATTGCCGCTCTGCTTTTCGTTCCGCCTTGACGGTTTATGTACGCGACTGCTGTTACATTGTCCGACTGGATCTGCACGGGTTGATCTTGAAGAAGATGTAGCGCTTGTAGAAGGCCATTGTAAATGGCTCTCAATTCCAGAACGTTTATGTGAAGGCAGGTTTCCTGACTTGACCATTTTCCTTGGAAGCTTTCCCCCTGTGTGAGTGATCCCCAGCCTCGGAGACTTGCATCCGTGGTTACTAGGACCCAGTCCTGAATCCCGAACCTGCGTCCCTCTAGTAGGTGAGAATTATGTAGCCACCACAGGAGCGAAATCCTGGCTTTGGAGGACAGGATTATCTTCCGGTGCATGTGTAGGTGGGATCCGGACCACTTGTCCAACAGGTCCCACTGGAATACTCTGGCATGGAATCGGCGAAACTGTATGGCCTCGTAGTCCGCCACCATTTTGCCCAACAGCTGAATGCATTGATGTATTGACACTCTTGTTGGTTTCAAAATCTGTTTGACCATTCTCTGGATTTCCAGAGCCTTTTCTATTGGAAGAAATACTCTCTGTACTTCTTTGTCTAGTATCATCCCCAGAAAGGACAATCTTGTCGTCGGTTCCAATTGTGACTTCAGAAAATTCATGATCCAACCGTGTTGTTGGAATACTGACAGGGAGAGTACAATGTTCTGCACCTACCGTTCCCTGGATCTCGCTTTTATCAGGAGATCATCCAGGTAAGGCATTATATTGACTCCTTGTTGTCGAAGGAGGACCATCATCTCTGCCATCACCTTGGTGAATACTCTCGGTGCCGTGGAGAGCCCGAACGGCAACGTCTGGAACTGGTAATGGCAATCCTGTACTGCAAATCTCAGATAAGCATGGTGAGGAGGATAACTGGGAACATGTAGGTAAGCATCTTTTATGTCTACTGACACCATGAATTCCCCTTCCTCCAGACTGGAAATCACTGCCCTCAGAGATTCCATCTTGAACTTGAACGTTTTGAGGTAGAGATTCAGATTTTTCAGGTTTAAAATTGGTCTGACCGAGCCGTCCGGCTTCGGAACTACGAAAAGGCTTGAATAAAAACCTTCTCCTTGCTGTGACAAGGGTACCAGGACAATGACTTGATCCTGACATAATTTTTGAATTGCAGCTGTTATGACTTCTCTGTCTGGAAGAGAAGCTGGCAAGACCGATTTGAAAAATCGGCATGGGGGGACGTCTTGAAACTCTAGTTTGTATCCATAGGACACTATTTGTAAGACCCATGGGTCCAGGCCAGATTGAAGCCAGATCTGACTGAAAAGTTTCAGACGTGCTCCCCCCCCGAGCGGACTCCCGCAAGGGATCCCCAGCATCATGCTGCAGATTTGGCAGAAGCAGGGGTTGATTTCTGCTCCTGCGATCATGGAGACGCTGCGGATTTCTTTCCTCCTCCACTTCCTCTACCTGCGAAGAAGGGGGAACCTTTGGCCTTTTTGTATTTGTTGGGCCAAAAGGACTGCATGTGAGAGTGCTGTGTCTTTTTCGCCGGTGCAGGAGCATAAGGCAAGAATGTCAACTTACCTGCGGTAGCCGCAGAGACTAACGCATCCAACCCATCTCCAAACAAGGCCTCACCTTTATACGGGAGAGCCTCCATATTTCTTTTGGAATCTGCATCAGCATCCCACTGGCGAATCCACAATGCCCTCCGGGCTGATACTGCCATGGTAGCGGCTTTTGAACCCAAGAGTCCAATATCTTTCATGACCTCTAGCCAGGGCCGGATTAACAATGGGGCGGATGGAGCTGCAGCTCCAGGCCTCCCATGAAAATAGGCCCAGAGGATTCCCTGCAGTGCAGTGTTGACAGGAAAAAATGTTTTTTCCTGTCACTACTGTGACCACCAGCCCAGCACATTATCACCCTGGCTGCCCCAAACATAGCACTCACATACCCCCAGTTCCTGGCCGCTGATCACCGGAGGCCGGAGCGCTGCAGACCTATGCTCCGCCCCTGGCCGTGCTAAGCTCCGCCCCGCCAACCGAGGATTTGCCACCAGTGTGTGACCCTCCTGGCTGCGATAGGGCCCGCCCACTGTCTGCAATAAGCTCCGCCCCCCCAGCCATCCGATGCTTTACCACTAGTGACCCTCCTGGCCATACTAGGCCCCGCCCCCTGGGCGCGATAAGCCCCGCCCCCGGTATGAGATGCAGTACTAACAGTGATAGAGAAACTGGCCGCGCTAAGCTCCGCCCCCTGTGCGCGATAAGCCCCGCCCCCGGTATGAGATGCAGTACTAACAGTGATAGAGAAACTGGCAGCGCTAAGCTCCGCCCCCTGTGCGCGATAAGCCCCGCCCCCAGCCATGCGATTCTTTGCCAGCAGTGTGGGAGGCTAGGAGCCTCCTGGCCAGGCCCGGCGCTACCCGCTCAGCAAAGTCCTGCAACGCAGGGAGGCGCCAACTTGGACAGGCGCTCTCCCTGCTGTGCCACCCTGCTGCTGTACATGATTGCTTTTTCCGGCTGCCGCTGCGCCTGTCATTCTTCATTAGAGGCAGAGCTGCAGCGACACCATCAGCATAAAACGCAGGTCATGAGGTCATCAGCATAGACAGAGGTGGCCCGCCCACTGATGTTTCCGGCAGCCAACAGCAGGGGACAGCGGCTATAGGACCACAGACACTGAGCATAGGGGACACACTGCCCAGAGTGACGCCGCTCTCACAGACCCCTATCATTAACGTGCTGTAGGCAGGTTATGATAGGGCTGACAGGTTGTGTTCTGTGTGTGCAGGGAAAAGGTCCAGCGCTCATGGGTTCATACCATTATTCCTATAAACATATTCAGAGCCGGCAAATATATATATTAAAAAAACAATTTGTTTTTATTTATACTTATAATAACATCTGTAGTTGATAATATTAAAATTTTAGATATACTTTATGTAATAAATTAATACAATAAAATAATATTGCTTGCTGGCCAGCGGTTGTATTATTGGCAAGAGAAACTCTGCTTCCCTCTGGGCGGAGTATTGTGTTACAGAGGCTGTGTTGTAACACTATCAGTGTTGGCAACTTTGTATCAGTTCATATAATAACTGTTGCACATGAGTGATGTAGTGGCTGCAGACGGAGTTTAAATGTATCCGATTACCTCCTTTGTAGATTCAGCGGTGTGGTCCTTCCCCGTTATGCCGAGCGTCCTCGGCAATAATAGATATGTCTGCAGGGGTTGCCTTTTGTTATCACCGGCTGTAAATTGTTCCACGGGAGGATGGATGTAAGGCCGTTCTGCTGGTGGAGCCACTTGTTCAGGTCGGAAGCGGCGAAGCTCGTAGCGGGATGGACGGATGGCAAAGTCCTATATTGTTTCCGTTCTGCTGAGCCGTACACAGCACCGCCTCCGTACTTGCCAAAAAACACTGCTGTGTTTTTTGGCAAGTACGGAGGCGGTGCTGTGTACGGCTCAGCAGAACGGGAACAATATAGGACTTTGCCATCCGTCCATCCCGCTACGAGCTTCGCCGCTTCCGACCTGAACAAGTGGCTCCACCAGCAGAACGGCCTTACATCCATCCTCCCGTGGAACAATTTACAGCCGGTGATAACAAAAGGCAACCCCCGCAGACATATCTATTATTGCCGAGGACGCTCGGCATAACGGGGAAGGACCACACAGCTGAATCTACAAAGGAGGTAATCGGATACATTTAAACTCCGTCTGCAGCCACTACATCACTCATGTGCAACAGTTATTATATGAACTGATACAAAGTTGCCAACACTGATAGTGTTACAACACAGCCTCTGTAACACAATACTCCGCCCAGAGGGAAGCAGAGTTTCTCTTGCCAATAATACAACCGCTGGCCAGCAAGCAATATTATTTTATTGTATTAATTTATTACATAAAGTATATCTAAAATTTTAATATTATCAACTACAGATGTTATTATAAGTATAAATAAAAACAAATTGTTTTTTTAATATATATATTTGCCGGCTCTGAATATGTTTATAGGAATAATGGTATGAACCCATGAGCGCTGGACCTTTTCCCTGCTGTTCTCTATTGTTTAAATTAGGGGTGTATACAGCCCCTTGAGTCAAGCGAACGTGGGCTCAACCATTAATATTTAAAGACTAATAATCTATTCTATACTGACACAGGCGCTTCATATATTTTCTTTTCTTTGTGTTCTGTGTGTGATGTACCATTCCCCCCACTCCCCCATGTCAGTCACACTGTCCAGTCCGTTCTTACCATGGCCACGCCCTTCCCCCGAGGCTCCGCCCATTCCATCCCGAGGCTCCGCCCATTTCAAATGTTAACCTAACCTATGTTTAGCTTTAGCCTCTTCACCCGGAGGACCCGCCCCCTTCCCCACCTTTACCATATCACACTGATCCCGGACCATGTTCTCCCCAAGTTCCTTCCTCCTCCTCACCTCTGCCCAGAGGCTGTTTCCATCCTTCTGAGCTCACTCACAAACAAAAGAGCTTTCTCCCAGCTGAGATAAGTATATGGGGTCGGGGGGTGTCAATTAGTGCAACTTGTAGTTGGATTGTGGGGTGTATGGGTATTATGATGGTATTTTAGTATTATTTATCACGTATGTATACATTAAAGTTTCTATTTATAGGTTTTAGGGTGTAGTTAGAACTGTGCTACCCACTCAGCAGAGTATGCAAAGTGGGGAGGCGCTGAGCCGGAGATGCGATCTCCCTGCTCTGCTGCAGTTTTCTGTTGTTGCTGCCGGCTGCCATTGCACCTGTCAAACTATGTGACAGCAACGTCGCCGGCAGCGTGAGCGGCTCTTCTAGTGTCAGCTCCCTCCCTCCCTCCTCTCTCCACCCCGCTACCTGCACTGCATGATGGCAGAGTGAAGCGGCTCTTCTAACGTCAGCTAACACCCTCCATCCTCTCTCCTCCCTGCTGCCTGCACCTGTATGAGAGCAGCAGCACTGCCAGCGTGTAGCGTCAGCTATTTCCTCCCTCCTCCCCACTGCCTGTACCTATATGATGGCAGCGGCGCCGCCAACGTGTAGTGTCAGCTACCTCCCTCCTCTCCCCCCCCCCCCCCTCCCCACCTTCTACCTGCACCTGTATGATAGCTGCCATGGTGGCAGCTTGTAGCATCAGCTATCTCCCTCCCTCCTCCACCTCATTCCCACATCTGCACCTGTATGGTGGCAGCGGTGCCGGCAGCGTGTAGCGTCAGCTACCTCCTTCCCTCCTCTCTCCGCCCCCTCTTCTCCACTTCTGCACATGAATGATGGCAGCGGCGCGGCAACGTGTAGCATCAGCTACCTCCCTCCTCCCAACTTCTGCACCTGTAGGATGGCAGCGGCGCAGCAACGTGTAGCATCAGCTACCTCCCTCCCCTCTCCTCCGCCTCCTCCCCACATCTGCATCGGTATGATGGCAGCAGTGCCGGCAACGTGTAGCATCAGCTTTCTCCCTCCCTCCCTCCCCTCTCCTCTCCTCCCCCTTCTACCTGCACCTGTATGATAGGTGCCGTGCTGGCAGCTTGCAGCATCAGCTTCCTCCCTACCTCCTCTCTCCTCCCCCTTCTACCCGCTACCTGCATCTGTATGATAGGTGCCGTGCTGGCAGCTTGCAGCATCAGCTTCCTCCCTCCCTCCTCTCTCCTCCCCCTTCTACCCGCTACCTGCATCTGTATGATAGGTGCCGTGCTGGCAGCTTGCAGCATCAGCTTCCTCCCTCCCTCCTCTCTCCTCCCCCTTCTACCCGCTACCTGCATCTGTATGATAGGTGCCGTGCTGGCAGCTTGCAGCATCAGCTTCCTCCCTCCCTCCTCTCTCCTCCCCCTTCTACCCGCTACCTGCATCTGTATGATAGGTGCCGTGCTGGCAGCTTGCAGCATCAGCTTCCTCCCTCCCTCCTCTCT
The DNA here is from genome assembly GCF_028390025.1 of Pseudophryne corroboree. Classification (NCBI taxonomy): domain Eukaryota; kingdom Metazoa; phylum Chordata; class Amphibia; order Anura; family Myobatrachidae; genus Pseudophryne; species Pseudophryne corroboree. The sequence continues at coordinate 195,517,179 of NC_086450.1, read as the reverse complement.
CCTCCCCCTTCTACCCGCTACCTGCATCTGTATGATAGGTGCCGTGCTGGCAGCTTGCAGCATCAGCTATCTCCTTCTCTTTCCTCCCCTTCCTCCCAACTTCTGCATCTGTATGATGGCAGCGGCGCCAGTAGCATGAAGTGGCTCTTTGGTCACTAGTCCACCTGACACTGCTCTTCCGTGTAATGCAGGGCATACATGCTACAATTATTAGATCATTGCAACATGTGGCCGATCAACCTGAAAATATTGATCGGTTGAGCATGCTGGATTATCCAGCATGTCCCTCTGACATCGGCCGATCAAATTACATTTCCCCTGTTCCCTCACATGGGAAGGATCGAGATAGTCTCCTCCCCGGGGACGGAGTGCAGATATCATGTGACATACACTGTGTGAGATCTCACAGTGTATGTTCCGGATATCGTCAGGGTCAGATAAAATGCCTGTCGGTTTGACAGACATTTTATCTGCCCGTCTATGCCCAACATAAGTACTGCATTCCCCCCTCTCTCCCCTCCCACATAAGGGGCACTACTGCTATGGACATTATGTGTAGCACTACTACTGTAGGCAGTGTGTGTGGCACTACTACTGTGGGAGTTGTGTAAGGGGCACTACTACTGTGGGTATTATTTATAGCAGTATTACTGTGGGCATTATGTGTAAGAGGCACTACTACTGTGGACATTAAGTGTATAAGGACGCTACTGTGGTCATTGTGTATATGGGGCACTACTGTGTAGCGTGAAGTGTATAAGGAGTACTGCTGTGCAGCGTAACGTAACTGTATGTTGTAACATGAATAGGGGACTTTACTATGTGGTGTAATATGAATTAGGGGCACTATGTGTGGTATAATGTGAATAAGATTGTGTTACTGTGTGGTATAATATTAATTGGGGGTACTGTTGCGTGGCCATGTCCCTTCCCTGTGAAATCACACTCCTTTTCTGCGCCTCCGGTATGCGCTGTCCCCTTTATTATGTATCGGAGGGAGGGCGCAAATTTATTGTTTGCAGGGGGGCGCCGAACACCCTAGCACCGGCCCTGCTCCTGGCCATACTTAGCTCTGCTCCTGGTCATTTGAATAGCTGTGTCACCAGAGTGGACCACCCTGGTCTCACTTAGCTCCGCCCCCAGTCTTGATAAACCCCACTCCTGGTCACCTGAAATTGTGTCACCAGTATGGGTGTCCCCTGATTGCTCTAAGCTCCCCCCCAGCTATCCGAAGAATCTATGCTTTGGTGTGCAGTCTACTGGACCAACTACAGCACTGGATCTCTGCAACCCAGGATTGGTGAGTGATTTTTCCCCCTAGTTGGTTGTATTCACTGTTGTCTGTAAAGCAGCATACAGATGTGTCCCTTTTTGTCCTTGCTGTAATGTGTATGCATCGCAGCAAGCACACCGTGGCATAGCTGGGCGCCAGAGGCGTAACTAGGATAGGGCGAGTGGGGCACGTGCCGTGGGCGCCCTGGCAGGCCCAACAGAGGGGGGCGCCGGCGGCGGCCAGGGCATCATGCCCACTCGCCCCCGTCACGCCGCAATGTGAGGGGAGGAGAGCGCAGCGTCTCTCCTGCCCCTCAATGTCCTCAGTGCCGCTGCCAGCAGCGCTGCATGTGTCCGGTCTCCGGCGGCGTTAGCCAATCAGAGCTTGCGGACCGGCTCCTGATTGGCTGCTGGTTCACGAGCTCTGATTGGCTAACGAAACGGCACCACATAGCCGCCGCCGGAGACCTGGAGCGTTGAGGGGCAGTAGAGGTGCTGCGCTGCGCTCTCCTCCCCTCACATAGCAGAGGGAAGGAAGCGTTAAGTGACGGGGGGGGGGGGGGGGGTGTCTTATATCTGGCACTGTGGGGCATGTAACTGGCACTGTGGGGCATTGTATCTTGCACTGTGTGTGGGGCATGTATGGCACTGTGTGGCATGTGTGGCACTGTGGGGCATGTATCTGGCACCGTGGGGCATTGTAACTGGCACTGTGGGGCAATGTAACTGGCACTGTGGGACATATATCTGGCACTGTGGGGCATGTAACTGGCACTGTGGGGCATTGTATCTTGCACTGTGTGTGGGGCATGTATGGCACTGTGTGGCATGTATGGCACTGTGGGGCATGTATCTGGCACCGTGGGGCATTGTTACTGGCACTGTGGGGCAATGTAACTGGCACTGTGGGACATATATCTGGCACTGTGGGGCATGTATCTGGCACTGTGGGGCATGTATGGCACTGTGGGGCATGTATCTGGCACTGTGGGGCATGTATCTGGCACTGTATCTGGCACTGTGGGGCATGTATCTGGCACCGTGGGGCATTGTAACTGGCACTGTGGGGCCATGTAACTGGCACAGTGGGGCATGTATCTGGCACTGTGGGGCATGTATCTGGCACTGTGGGGCATTGTATCTGGCACTGTGGGGCACAGCCAGAGCCACAGTGAAGGCCACAGCAGCCGCCGCATCCTCCGCACCGCCAACCACAGCCTCCTTCTTCACACCGCTGCCGCCGACCACAGCCTCCTCCTCCCCTGCACTGCCGCCGACCACAGCCTCCTCCTCTGCACTGCTGCCGACCATAGCCTCCTCCACACATCAACTGACCACAGCCTCCTTCTCCTCACTGCTGCCTATTAGGTAATCTAAACTTGCTGCTTTTCTCTCTCCCTACTGTATCTCCTTGCTGTACCTCTCTCTGTCCCTGCTGTCACTCTCCCTGTCCCTCTGTCTCTCTCCCTTTCCCTCTGTCTCTCTCCCTTTCCCTCGGTAACTCTCTATGTCCCTGCTGTCACTCTACCTGTCCCTATGTCCCTCTGCCACTCCCCCTCTCCCTATGTCACTTTCCCTGTCAAACTCCCTGTCTCTCTGTCACTCTACCTGTCCGTATGTCCCTCTGTCACTCTCCCTGTCCCTATATCCCTGCTGTCACTCTCCCTGTCCCTCTGTCACTCTCCCTGTTCCTCTGTCACTCTCCCTGTCCCTCTGTCATTCTCCCTGTCCCTCTCTATGTCCCTGCTGTCACTCTCCCAGGGAGAATTTTGGCTCATTCCGTGTGGCATAATGTGAATTTTGGCTCATTCCGTGTGGCATAATGTGAATTTTGTCTCATTCCGTGTGGCATAATGTGAATCTTGTCTCATTCCGCGTGGCATAATGTGAATTTTGGCTCATTCCGTGTGGCATAATGTGAATTTTGGCTCATTCTGTGTGGCATATAATGTGAATTTTGGCTCATTCCGTGTGGCACAATGTGAATTTTGGCTCATTCCATGTGGCATAATATCAATCTTGGCTCATTCTGTGGGAATTTTTGCTGACACTGTGTGGCATAATGTGCATTTTGGCTCATTCTGTATGGCATAATGTGTAAGGAGGACCAGTACTAGATATTATAGCTCCAGGCACTTAAAGTGGGAGCTACGTGCATGCAATGCTAATTGAATTCCCTCCAATGTGTATCCAATTCCTGGCCAGTGACTGGGAGGTGGCTATTAATGGGCACAAAAATGGGCGTCTCATGGGCGTGTTGCGTACATGATGCTAAAGTGGTTGCATACACAGACGATTCATCATTAACATTGGAGGCCACCCTCAAATTGGAAAATCTGCACTTTCCCAAGGGCTGGTGCAAGTTTTGACGGTGCGACCAATGATAGTGTCTAAAGAAGCACCAAGCGGTGTTACAGCATCTACAGACACTGACAGTGGGCGTCTTAGTCCTTGCACATTCAGATGCATACTTGTACACAAAGGAAGGGCTTTGCAGTAGCATTTGCAGAAAATGCAGGTCACATAATGTTATTTAATATTTATTTTGTATTTCTTATGTTTTCATGTTCTGCACTATGTTTACAGATAGATATTGGAGAATTATCAATTTTGAGGTATATGTCTCTGCCAATGCACTCTAGATAAAAATATTATTAATAAACCATTATTTGTGAGTGTGTGGTGGTGGTGGTGGGGGGGGGGGGGATATGCAATGATCAGTAATATAACAGGAGGATATATGCTTCATATAAGCCAGAGGGGAGGGAGTTTGAAATGGTTGAAGACAGACGGTAGACCACACTCCCTGTTAAGACCACACACCCCCAACACTGGTCATACCCCCCCATCAGTACTTATACCCCCACCATACTGATCATACCTCCTGCGGCACAAACAATAGGCCCTTCATAAATCTCAGCTCCAGGCCCATGTGGACCTTAATCTGGTACTGCCTCTAGCATGTATGTAGCAGCATCTTTGATATGACCTAACGTTAGGAGTATCTCGTCTCTATCTATCGAGTCAATTTCCGATGACACGTTATCTGGCCATTTTTCGATAGCCCTGCTCACCCACGCGCAAGCAATGGTGGGCCTGAGCAACGTACCATTGGCCACATAAATAGATTTTAACGTAGTCTCCAACTTGCGGTCTGCTGGCTCCTTCAGTGAAGCCATCCCAGGTGCAGGGAGAATCACCTTTTTAGTTAACCTTGACAGGGCACTTTTCCTGTCCTCTGCCAGGAAAGGATAAGCAACCTGAATCCTTTTGGGAATCTGAAATTTATTTCAGGGTTTACCCAAACTCCCTCAAATAGAGTATTAAGCTCATGAGAAGGAGGGAAAGTTACATTATTTTTTCTTTCTTTATAAAAATAAGCCTTCTCCTGAGGTACAGGAGGGGCTTCCGTAACTTCCAAAACTTCCTTTATAGCAACAATCATATATTGAATGCTTTTTGCCAATTTAGGATCTATCCCCCTGGAATCACTATTGTCGACACAGGAATCAGAGTCCGTGTCGGTATCAGTATGTACTATTTGTGCAAATGGTCTCTTATGTGACCCAGAGGGGTCGCCTGCGGATGAAAAGGCAGAACTATGAAAAATCACATCTTCCACTGATTTTCTCCAGCTCTCTGCATGAGACTCAGACTTATCCAATCTCTTACTGATATGATTCACACTATCACATAATTCTTTCACGCATTCAGGCTCGTGGTGTGCCGGCAGCGCCACCACATTACAACTCTGTGTCCCTAAAATGGCTCCCTCAGGGGAAGAGCTCCCTGCCTCAGACATGTCACACACATGCACAAACACACCACAGACACTCCGGGGCTTATAGGGGACAGACCCACAGTAAAATCTGTCAGAAGGACACAGATAGGATTTGCCAGTTCACAACCCAGTGCCAGTAATAAATTGTCTGTGAAACACAAAATGCCCACTGACATGCAGCGCTTTTATAATGGTAATCACACAATATATAGCACCAAATTTCACTGTGCCCCCCCCTGTTTTGAACCCTGATACTTAGTTCAGCAGTGGAGGAGGACCAGCGTTCTGTGTATGTGTGGGTAGCGTGGCACGCAGCGTTCCCGCCCGCTGTGTGGTACCTTTTAGCCGTAACAATGTCTGAAGATTTCTTCTTACACTCACCTGTCTTCGGACTTCTGGCTCTGTAAGGGGGTGACGACGGGCTGTGGGAGTGAGCACATAGCCACAGCTAGTGTTCAGTTCCCATCAGGAGCTAATGGTGTCCTGTCAGCCAGAAGCAGAGCCATGAAACTATTCAGGAAGTTGGTTCCTACTTCTGCCCCCTATGTCCCATGAAGCAGGGAGACTGTTGCCAGCAGTTCTCCCTGAAAATAAAAAACCTAACATAAGTCTTTTCAGAGAAACTCAGTAGAGCTCCTCAGAGTGCATCCAGTCTGCCTGGGCACATTTTCTAAACTGAGGTCTGGAGGAGGGGCATAGAGGGAGGAGCCAGTTCACACCCTTGAAAAGTCTTAAAGAACCCATGGCTCCTGTGGAACCGTCTATACCCCATGGTACTGAAGTGGACCCCAGCATCCTCTAGGAAGTATGGGAAATCTAGATATGTTTCCAAAATAAACTCCCAATATTGGAGGGAACAGAATGCGCTGCATTGGAGGCCCCCATAATAATAGAGGAAATTGAAAGGGCTATAAAATCTTTCCCTGGGGGCAAAGCACCTGGATCAGATGGCATTCCTATCGAGGTGTATAAAAGACATTGCTCCAAGATTGCTTCAAATGTTTAACTCATTTTATGAGGAAAATAATATTCCAGCTTCAATGTCAGAGGCAGTAATAGTCCTTATCCCAAAACCAGGAAAAGATCCTGAGATAATGGAGTCATATAGGCCGATCTCATTGATCTCAACAGATGTTAAAATATTAGCAAAAGTCCTGTCTGCTCGACTTAGTCAAGTATTGATATCAATTGTACATCCAGACCAGACAGGATTTATAGCTGGGAAATCAACTTCAGTCAATTTCCGCAGATTATTTACACATTTACAGACCACACAGGAGGAGGAACCTCTTCCAGTGGTGGTCTCATTAAATTCAGTTAAGGCCTTCGATGCTGTAGAATGGTTATTCTTATGGGAAGTCATGAAGGTTGTTGGTATAGGGCCAATTTTCATTAAATGGGTTCAATTATTATACAAGGACCCTAAGGCTCGGGTATCTATAAATGGTTTTGTATCATCACCGTTCCCCTTATCAAAGGGAACGAGACAGGTGTGTCCCTTATCCCCAATTTTGTTTGCACTGGCAATTGAGCCGTTGGCTTGTATTATTCGAGATCACCAAGAGATAGTGGGACTCAGAGTTGGTGAAGGGAAGCATACAGTGGCACTGTATGCAGATGATGTATTAATGTTTTTGTCAAATTACGGTATTTCAATGCTCATAATTTTGGATATAATACAAAAATTTTGGGGGTACTCGGGTCTTGTGTTATTCCACTTTCGGGAAATTTGTCCCTAGAATCTCAAATTAATTTACCACTCCAATGTGTTAATAGTTTTAAATATTTGGGTATTTGGATAACAGTATCTTCGTTAGATTATGTCTCTCTCAATGTTCAGCCGTTGTTTGAATATTTGAGAATTAAGATAAAATCTTGGAATAAACTACAGGGGGGTAGGGGCCCTATACACGGTAGAGATGTGTGCTGAGCGAACCGCTCAGCACACATCTCTCCCGCTGCTCAGCACAGCGCGATGTGTGCTGAGCGTGCGGGGGGAGATGGGGGGGCGCTCATTTCACCCAGCGGGTGACATGAGCGACGTGCTAGATTGGCCTGAATGGCAGGCCAGTCTATCACCAGCGATAGCGATGCGCCGGGCTGCGCATCGCTATCGCTGTAGGGGGTACACGAGTGATCTATGCTTAAAATGAAATCTAAGCAATCTAGTCAGATTGCTTAGATTTTAAGCATGGATCTGTCGATGAGTACCCCCCTGTACTGACGGGGGAGATGTGTGCTGAGCGATCTTAACACAGACCGCTCAGCCCACATCTCTCCCCCCGCTCAGCACAGCGCGATGTGCTGAGCGAGGGGACGGACGGATGGGGGGGCCGCTCACTTCACACAGCGCTGAAGTGAGCAACTGATAAAGCTAAATATTTATCTTATTTAAAACCCTTTAAGAGGCCTAAGAACACTGTACGCTATTGACGTATGGAGTACCGTAAGGGTACGCACGTTGCGTAGCAATCGCTTAGCCGAGGTCGAGACGCTCAAGCGTCACGTTCGCTCACGGCCAAGAGATCACAGGCAGGCACACTATTGGCTGCTGACTAATGTAATGGTTCGCTATAGCGTAGCGGACGCTCGGGACCACGAGGAGATCACCAGCGGCGCAGACGCTCACAATGTTAAACCTTTATATCTAAACCATAAACAATGTAATATGCTGTAAAACCTTAGTGTAGAGATAGGGTGTAGATGCAACACAGTGTAACCTTATTAACTTAAAAGCTGTTTGAGCGTCACCGACGCTCTGTGAATACTTAACACTATAAGAAATACACAGATACCGTGCTTAGGGTCTAACGCCTTATATGAATGTTATACTTGCAAAAAGAATAATACAATACAAGTCACACACTACAATATAACATAGACTAACTAACCAGATAACTACACAGTAAATACAATACAATTACGTTTAAGAGAAAATGAGAGAAAGAGGAGAAGAGAGAGAGAGAGAGATATGGCCCATAATAACAAGAAAAACAATATGATTGCGGAGAAAACTTACGCACAAGGGGAACGATCGCATGCGCCTCTGGACATCCAGCTCCCGATTTTCAGCAATGAGAACCGTTGAAGAGTGAGAGCTGGATGTGATCGGCTTGTCTATTTATGCCCAACACACAATACAATTCAATGGTCCCTACAATCTCATTGTTCATTGGACACAGGAATTCCTCCTCGCATTATAACAAAAGGTCATAGGTTGATTCATACAGGTGGGCTGTGACGATTTCCAACTGCTCAGGTGGGTGGGAAACTAGGTTTCCCGCCGCATGGATAAGTAAGTGCAAATAATAGTAAATGGACATAAACTTCTTATGTCCATAACTATTCGCACGAGCGATTAATCCGCTTCAAACCAACACCGGAATATTGCTAATTAAATACTCTTCCGATGGATACTAAACACCACTGTATTACTCCTGTCTGACCCTTCGTATCAAACAAAGAGGGATTTCTCTGTCCATGAACATGCTACATTAACCAAACTTTCAGAATCTATCAAAGGGACCATGATCTACAAAATACATTATATAGTGGAAATATGTAACGATTGAGTCGCACGCTACGTACACATGAACTCTACCGTAAATGCACACACTGCGCCTGCGGGTGCCCGCAACAGCGAGTATGCGCACGCACGGGAGAGCGCACGCATGCGCAGCGCGGACCTGTATGAGGTGCAAATATGGCAGTGTGCATCGTGATATTTTTCTGACTTTGACAGTCCACCCTTTGGCAGTCAACAATAACTGCCACTTCCTAAAACATTTGAAAAAGAGAAAAATATATGTCAGGGGTTAATACATTTACATGGTTGGGTAGGGGAGGAGAGGAGAAGGTAGGAAAAGGGTATGACCTAGTGAGATAGCAGAAGCATGTGTGTATGAATCCGTGTTTTGGGGGGTCATGTATCATCGTGCCGTACGTGTTTTAAATCAAGCTTCGAGGCATTGCGAAGTATACATTTGAATTCCTTCTTATCCCGTGGTACGGGTCTGTGGATGGGCTGTCAAACTTTACCGAGCTCTTTTCGGCTGTGGTTGTAACAAAATGGGGAGCACATTTTAGTTGATGATACATGAATGGGGGAATATGTGATTGCTGATATCTGTGCCTGTATTCCCTATCGACTATGTATGTAATTACCTGGAGGTTGTAGAGATGAAGAAAAGACATAATTACGGTAAATGCAGTGGTATTCTATGTCAGGTAAATGAACATTTGTCGGTTGAAGTCTTGTTCGGTGTCTGTTGAATGCAGTCTTCTTTGTGCTTTTGCCAAAAGGCGTGTGGGCAAAAAGCTTTGTCAATGTCCATAGACTTACAAAAGTGTTGGGCTAGCGTAATTTTAAAATTTCTAGGGAAACTGGGGGTCTATGGCAAAGTTCATCAAATATCTGTGTATAAGGTTGTCAAAACTTCTTCTTTAATCCATCAGTTGTCTGTATACAGGATCATCAAATTCCTCGTCCAAGTGGGTCTTTTTACCTTGGAGAAAACGGAAAAACAGGTGAAAGAAACGGACCGTAGATATCGCATTTTCATCACATCATTGTTTCTACATTTGGGTCATAAATCAAATCCATTGGAATTACAATTTCCTCACTCCTTAAACTCATCACCCTGGTACTTCGTTTACACTTCGTTAAAGCCTGACCGCATCTAAATATCAAGCCAATCGTTATGATAACACCTAAGATACATAGGAGAAACTTCCCTACATCCATTATGACTCCTTGAGCCCATTCTCCTAAACCGGAGAACCAATTTCGCGGGTTCAACCATGACACCCAACTAGTCAGCTCATTACTCACAGCAGCAAGGGTGAGATTGTGTCTCCTGCGAAATTCCCACTTCAATTGGAGAATATCGTCCATCTTTTGGTCTATGACCTCGACCGGGTCCTCGGTACTATTTGTAATATATGTGCAACATTTCACGCCGTACTGCGTTGCCAGTGTGACACAATATCCACCTGTCACTGCCGTGAGATAATTGAGAATCATTCTATGCTGAACTAGTTCTGTTTTATAAGCTTGAAGTTCTCTTCCAGTATACCTAAACGTGTCATCATACATTTCTGTGATATTGTCTAACAAATTTGCGAGCGCAGATATGTATTTATAATTCAGCACTCCTCTGGCGGTGCGAGTGATGTCTAACGCGATTAGAAACTGAATCCCGGTGGATTCATGGATCATGTCAGAGGCCGGATGCTCTGTTCTTTCTATCAGGTGCCGTTTAACTACGTGCTCGTAATGGGTGTGAGTATAAGGAGCTTGGGCAACACGGTGTATATCTTTCATTTTGGCATGTGATACAGTCATTACTTCAGGCAATACTTTTCCAATATAACACAATCCTTCAGAGTTTGGGGCAAGCCACTTATACGCCTTCCTCCCGCATATGAAATATGCATCATCGGGGAGAACATATGGGACGGAGTAGGACATAACCATATTACACATTTTCCATGTGAAATCTCCTAACCCTAATTCTCCCATCTGTCTAGTACACGTATCAGCTTGTACGATATGTGCACATTATCCTGGTGATACCTCTCCAACTCTCGTAATCCTATTTCCTAGGGTATACCTATATCGGAAAGATTTTCCTCTACTGGCTATGTGGCGTATAAGCTCTGTATCTGTCGGCATTCCATCTGCTCTATATGAAAAGGTCATGGTTTGGTTACTCCATGACACTTCCCAATTTCCCGGCTTTCGGGGATTGGAAATGTTAAAACATATGAGGGATCTATCCACATGATATTGGTGGAGCTTCAAACTAGGAGGACTGGAGATATTAAACCTCCTGTCCACCGGCCTCCCACCACTTAGCTCAAGTACCTCCCCTATCGTTAAAGGAAATGGTACTAGTCCTGATTTGCTATGACCTTGAGGTACTTGAGAGCATACCCAACAATCTGTTTGATTTAACACACTACCCACTAAGGAGTGATAGTCACTCAATGGATGCCGGTCCATGTGGATATTAAAACTGGATTGGCATTTCTTGATGCACCCATCCTCAACTACATTGTCACAGAGCCTACAGATACAGTTTTCTTCAGCTAACAATCCTTCACAATTCCTTCTATGGTCAATGCTATCGGATCGTTTTCTGATACTCGCCTTTGCTTGTTGATTATGTTGTTCTTTGGAAACTACGCCTCCATCTCTGTCATCAGAACCCATTCCAGAACCTCTCTCGACCTCCATGGTACTCTCGCCGGAACAGACTGCTCTGGTCAACATCATGGTCAACAGGAAAATCCGGATCACAGTCTCTTGGGGCAAGTCCATCTTATAGGAGGAAATGAAGAAGAATGAGAAGGGGGAAAAATAATTTGAGGGAGGGGGGATGGGAAGTGGAGAAAAACAATAAAAGGGAACAGGGAATCGACAACTGCTTTTGATCTTGTGATTCTCAATGCTCAGGTGCCGCCTCAGTCCTCCTGGAACAGACACTCCAGTGATACAACTTCCTCTACCGTCTGTTCCTTATCACGGGACCTCTCTGGATCAGCAACCTTCTTACAATGGGACGAATGAACCCAAGTCTCTCTCTCGGCAACTTTCAATGCTGTAGTGCTAGTCAATAAGACTTGGTATGGTCCTTCCCATCTGTCAATAAGGCAACCTGAGCGTAGAAAATTCCGTATCATTACATAATCCCCAGGTTCAATGTCATGACAATTACTATCTGGTAAATCAGGAATCACCAACTTTAAATTGTCATTTTGATTCCTTAGCTGTTTACTCATGTTAATCAAGTACTTCACAGTCACTTCATTGTTACACTTCAAATCATCCTGAGGGTTAATCATAACATGCGGTTGTCGACCAAACAAGATTTCAAAGGGAGACAGATTAAGAGGGGACCTGGGAGTGGTTCTGATGCTGTACAGTACAATGGGTAGAGCTTCTGGCCATGTCAATCCTGTCTCTGCCATAACTTTGCTCAGTTTATTTTTAATAGTGCTGTTCACTCTTTCCACCTTCGCACTCGCCTGTGGACGGTATGGAGTGTGCAGCTTGCTATCAATTCCCATCAACTTACACATTCCTTGAAAGACATCACCTGTAAAATGGGTACCCCTATCACTTTCAATTATTCTAGGGATACCATATCTACATACAAATTCCTGCACAATTTTCTTAGCAGTAAACATAGCGGTATTTGTGGCCGCAGGAAATGCTTCGACCCAATTTGAGAATACATCTATACAAACAAGTACATATTTCAAATTTCGACAAGGGGGTAATTGAATAAAGTCAATCTGTATTACCTGAAAAGGACCGCCTGTAGGTGGGATATGAGATGGTTCTGTTGGTATTGCCTTTCCGATATTCTTTCTCAAGCATGTAAGGCATGACATTGCTCTCTTACTTGCATGAGATGAAAATCCTGGGGCGCACCAATATGCTCTTACCAACTTGCACATTCCTTCCTTGCCCAGATGAGTCAGCCCGTGAGCTGCCTCAGCTAAACATGGAAGATATGCTCTGGGGGCCACCGGTTTACTTTGTCCATCCGTCCAGAGTCCTGAGGACTCCTGGCCATATCCCTTTGCCTTCCAGACTGCCTTTTCCTGTGTGGAACACAAATTTTGCATCTCACACAACTTCTGTGTGTTGATGGTATTAAATACCATCAGTTGTGTGGTGTCTGTCTGTCTGGGGGTACCAGCTGCTAACTTAGCAGCTTCGTCTGCTCGGCTGTTACCAAGTGATACTGGGTCTTGGCTATATGTGTGTGCTTTACACTTGATAACAGCCACTCTGTCGGGTTCCTGTATCGCTGTTAGAAGCCTTTTGATGTGAGCTGCATGCGCTACCGGTGTACCAGCTGCCGTCATGAAATTTCTGAGGCGCCATAGGGCTCCGAAATCATGGACTACCCCGAATGCGTATCTAGAGTCGGTGTAGATATTGGCTGATTTGCCCTTAGCCAATTCACATGCTCTGGTTAGGGCGACCAGTTCAGCAACCTGGGCTGAGTGAGGTGGGCCTAGCGGTTCCGCTTCTATGGTGCCTTGGTCATCTACGACTGCGTATCCAGTACACAAGTCTCCCGAGTCTGACTGTCTGTGACAACTACCGTCCGTGTAGAAAGTTAGATCTACATCTTCCAGTGGGTTGTCACTGATGTCAGGCCTTGCGGAAAAATTTTGGGTCAAATATTCCATACAATCATGTGTGTCCTCCTTTGTATTAAATTCTCCTTCCCCACCACTCTCATCCTCCACCCTTTGTGCCTGTCCAGGCACACCTGGGAGATATGTTGCAGGATTTAATGCACTGCATCTCCTTATGGTGATGTTTACGGGGGCCATTAGTGCCAATTCCCATCTTGTAAACCGTGCTGATGAGACGCGCCTGGTTTGGGCGGAATTTAGCAAGGCTGACACTGCATGTGGTGTATGAATTGTGAGGTTGTGACCTAGCACTACATCTTCGCTTTTCGTTACTAGCAATGCTATCGCAGCAACGCTTCGCAAGCATGTGGGGAGGGATCGCGCTACCGTGTCTAGCTGAGCGCTGTAGTATGCTACTGGCCTGCTGGCATCACCGTGCTTTTGGGTTAAGACACCTGTCGCGCAACCAGCACTTTCTGTTCCGTACAGCTCAAAGGGTTTCCCATAGTCTGGCATACCTAATGCTGGTGCCTGCGTTAGGCACTGTTTAAGTCTCTCAAATGCCATCTCGGACTCGTCTGTATGCGAAATCCGATCAGGTTTGTTTGAGGAGACCATCTCCTGCAAAGGTAACGCTAGAATGGAAAACCCTGGGATCCAGTTACGGCAATACCCACACATTCCTAAAAATGTTCTGATCTGTTGCTGGGTTTGTGGCAGAGTCATGTCTCTAATTGCTTGAATTCTATCAGCGGTCAGGTGTCTCAGTCCTTGTGTTAGACAGTGTCCCAAATATTTTACCTTAGTTTGGCATAATTGCAACTTGTCTTTGGAAACCTTGTGTCCTGTGTCTGAAAGATGAAACAGGAGCTGTTTCGTATCCTTCAGGGATGCTTCCAATGAATCAGAACACAGTAGTAAATCATCCACGTACTGTATTAATACTGATCCACTCTCTGGTTGGAAAGACTGTAAACAATCATGCAAAGCCTGGGAAAATATACTTGGACTGTCTATGAAACCTTGTGGTAATCGAGTCCATTTGTATTGGACTCCTCTGTATGTGAATGCAAACAAATATTGGCTGTCAGGGTGCAGAGGTACCGAAAAGAAAGCGGAGCAGAGGTCAATAACAGTGAAAAATTTCGCAGTGGGAGGGATTTGCATAAGGATGACAGCTGGATTTGGCACTACGGGGAACTGACTCTCAACTATTTTGTTAATCCCCCTTAGATCCTGCACTAGCCGGTAACCCCTCCCCCCACTCTTTTTCACAGGGAAGATGGGACTATTGGCAGTGCTGGACGTTCTTACCAGAATGCCCTGTTGTAGCAAGCGCTATATTACTGGGTAAACTCCTAACTCACCTCTGGCTTCAGAGGGTACTGTGGGATTTTTGGAGCTATCCTACCATCTTTTACTTGTACAACTACTGGAGCTACGTTTGCCATCAATCCAGTGTCTTGTCCGTCTTTAGTCCAAAGTGACTCTGGTATCTGGGATGTCATTTCTTCTACTTGGGATGGAGTCCTATTTGTCATAATGGTATGTGACATTAATTTTGATGGGGAGTCTAACATGTCTTGCACTTCCTGAGCGTGATTCTCAGGTATGTCCAAGAATACACCTTCAGGAGTACAATAGATGACGCACCCCATTTTACACAATAAGTCTCTTCCCAGGAGATTAGTCGGTGCCGATGCAGCCAGCAAAAAGGAATGCTTGGTATGTAAAGGCCCTACTGTAATCTCGGCTGGTTTGCTAACAGGGTAGTGCTGGACTACTCCCGTTACCCCTATGGCTGGAATTGTCTTACCAGTGGTTCTCATGCCCACTGTTGAATTTATCACTGATTTGGCCGCCCCTGTGTCTACAAGAAAGTTTAATGATTTACCAGCTACATTGATTGCAATTTCAGGTTCACTCCCAAGACTTGCAATCAATTTTACTGGCTGCAGATTACAGGTATGGCCACACCCCTATTGGGTATGGTGACCTCCCTGAATCCCGCTGGCAGCAACTACTTGTGAAGGGGTTAAATGGGAACTGCCAGGAGTTTGCCAGTCTCTGTTCGGGGGGTATCTTTTTGTTTCCCCTGCATGTGGCTCATAACTCCGTTTCTGCGGACCCTGCTCCCAATGTCGTGTGTCGTGTCGTTGTCTAGGGGGTTGATATGAGTTTTGTGAATTTTTCACTCTACAGTCTCGTGCCATGTGTCCCTGTCTATGACAAGAAAAACAAATTACCACATTTGACTTACCCACAGGGTTTGGTGATTTATAGAAAGGCTGCCTTGTGGTCAGGGCCTGTATACTTACGGACATTAACTTATCACTTTGTGACTCCCTGTGTCGGGTGATATTCCGGTCGTGATCAATTGCAGCCTCTCTCAAAGTAGCCACCGACAGACCTCGCCAACATGGTTGCGTGGTCTGTACCCTTGTCTTTAATGTCTCTTTTAAACCATCCATTAGTACAGATACTGCTACTTCTCGATGGTTTATGTTTGTTTTAATGTCCTCTATACCT
This sequence comes from Pseudophryne corroboree, assembly GCF_028390025.1. NCBI lineage: Eukaryota > Metazoa > Chordata > Amphibia > Anura > Myobatrachidae > Pseudophryne > Pseudophryne corroboree. The sequence continues at coordinate 195,501,440 of NC_086450.1, read as the reverse complement.
GTGTATTTTGCCATTTCTAGTAATGCCCTGTGAAAATATTCTGCAGCAGTTTCTGACTCTTTCTGTCTAATGGAGAAAATCTTGTTCCACTTAACTACCGCTGGAAAATACTCCTTTAACTGTAAACTTATTCTTTTTACGTTATCTTTGTTGTACACATCTGTAAGAGGTACATCCTGATCCAATCCACAGTCAGCTAAAAATTGAGCTGCGTCGACATTGGAGGGTAAACATGCCCTCAGCAATACCTGCCAGTCTTTGTTATTGGGCTCTAAAGTGTTTCCTAGGTCTCTGATGTATTTCTGGCTAGCAACTAAATCTTTTCTAGGATCAGGGAATTCAGACACTATGGTTCTTAATTCCATTCGGGAAAATGGGCTGTACATGGCAATGTTCCTAACAGGTGTGATTCCTGTCGTGTCAGTTTTCCCATTTGGAACTGCTATTACCCTAACAGGATTAAGTCTACTAACATCACTCTGTGTAGGTTCTACAGCCTGTGGTGAAATGGTTTCAGCGTAGTGTATGGTGCCGTACTTACCTGTAGATACGACCTCACCTATCCCTCCGCTAGGGGCTTTTGTTACTAATCTCGTGGGTGGAGCCGTGCCTACTGTTGTCTCTGCTATGGTGGCTGCTAGAGAGAGCGCCGATATTGTTGCCGATTCGTCCTCTTGATCACACTCCTGGGGAAAGTTCAAAACAGGGTACAACTTGCACGGGTTAATACTTGCATTGGTTAACTTATTAACATTATCCTTAACATTTATACAGTTGCTAAGTGTTTGTTTGTTACACCCTAATGCGTCATTCTCCGCAACCAATTTCTCTCCTGATATGTATGGTGGCGGCGGGGCCGTCGCTATCAATTTCTTGATAGGATTAGATCCCGCTGCCAGAGCCAATCCTCTCTGTATTTCACCCTCCTGTTGCCATAACTGCAAATAATCATAATGTTGGATTCGTCTCTTTGTTGATTTAATGAGACATATCCTCCTCCTTAAATTTTGCAACACTTCTGGGCTAAAGCTACCTACTCTTGGGAATTTCTCCCCGTCATGCACTGTCATTCTCTCCCATTCATCACATAAAACCTCTGTATGTGAACCATATTTTTCACACATTACGTACCTTGCCGACCCGACTGGTCGGTTTACTGAATCAACCCGAACCGAGGTTGATCGCCCCCTTCCTGAACAATTGGCCCCCATAACTTGCAGGCGTTGCTTTCACCACCTCTGACCTTCAATCAGGGTCTTCAGCGAACCCTTACAAAAACCAAAATGTTCACGATAGGCTGACGGTGGCGGTTTACCGAGTACCCCACTCACTCGCCCACGCCGACCAATATGACCTACACACTGCCTTAGCACTGGCGTACTCGACCCAGGGCCCCTATGAACCTCTATTTACTGGAACATGCGAGGGATATCCGCAGAACACTTACTCTTTCCAGTAACTATTGGTTGTTGGACAATTCCTGAGTGACCAGCGAACTTCCCTTCAGAAAATAAAAAATTACACAAATCACATCAGAGTGTACAAATAGTTTTATGACCGGGTTCGCACACAAATGGTACTGGTCAGATTAACTAATGTACACAATTACGTGCGGTACAATCGTTCAGCACATAAGCAACTAATCTTATGTGCTGGGCGACCAGTGGAATCGAAAATTTCGGCTGCGAATTCCTTCAGCCAGAGCTTTATTGGCCTATATGGGTTTTGCACCAACCCCCTGGGTTGTGCCCTTTTCTCTTATTTATGGCAGACTTCTTAGTCTGCTGTACCTGGACCTCCTGGTCTGTAGTATGACCTCCTGGTCTACTATACTCTACTGCTCAAATTTTATGTTTAACCAGAGATGCCTCCCTAGCCACCATGCACGTCACTTACATGTATGTACCTCTGCGAGAACTCGACTTCTTGTGGTTCAACCTGGAAAATTGTATAAACTTATATATACAAAACACTCACTCACCACATGTACACTTTTGTTTCTATTTCTATTTCTGCGCAGAAATTTTCTTTAGACCAGATGTGTTGTGAATTTGGAGAAGGATCTGTTAATCTAAATTTCGGACACTAAAATAGACTTGCGCTACTTACCACGTTGCCACCTTTCTGCCTGTTGCAATAACACTATCGTGTGATTTGAGTTACGTGGGCGTACCCGGACGCTCCGTTGCGTAATTTACGCTGCGTGCGTCGGCCTTTGAGTTGCGTACGTGAGTCTCACCCTTTGTTAGAGACACGTGTACGCAAAGCAAATATCCACCGCAACACAACTAACACGTTTTATTAATGTAGATGATCCTCGATCGTCTACCGCGCAACACACCAATCTCTCCTTATACCTTAGGTAGAGTTGCGTGTGGGCTTTACGCTTTATCCCTTTATATATTACATTTACACTTTTAACTATGAAATAGCGACAAATCTCTCTTAGCACGTTTTATCAATTATAAAATGGCAAACAGGAGAGTGATATGAAAATACACGAATGAAAAAGAAATGCAGATATGTGTGTGTGTACGCAAGACAGAAATAAACAGTTTTAAAAGACACTAGCGTTTTGTTCTTACCTCCGGTTCCGGATTCCTTCAGCACCCTTTACTAAGCGAAGCAGACGCTTATCCAAACAGCACTACGAGGAATATGACCTCCCGCCCTTTGCTGCTGGATAATGTCTGCTGAAATTACCTAGCAGAGATATGTGAAGGACAGGACGAGCCGCCAATTGATAAAGCTAAATATTTATCTTATTTAAAACCCTTTAAGAGGCCTAAGAACACTGTACGCTATTGACGTATGGAGTACCGTAAGGGTACGCACGTTGCGTAGCAATCGCTTAGCCGAGGTCGAGACGCTCAAGCGTCACGTTCGCTCACGGCCAAGAGATCACAGGCAGGCACACTATTGGCTGCTGACTAACGTAATGGTTCGCTATAGCGTAGCGGATGCTCGGGACCACGAGGAGATCACCAGCGGCGCAGACGCTCACAATGTTAAACCTTTATATCTAAACCATAAACAATGTAATATGCTGTAAAACCTTAGTGTAGAGATAGGGTGTAGATGCAACACAGTGTAACCTTATTAACTTAAAAGCTGTTTGAGCGTCACCGACGCTCTGTGAATACTTAACACTATAAGAAATACACAGATACCGTGCTTAGGGTCTAACGCCTTATATGAATGTTATACTTGCAAAAAGAATAATACAATACAAGTCACACACTACAATATAACATAGACTAACTAACCAGATAACTACACAGTAAATACAATACAATTACGTTTAAGAGAAAATGAGAGAAAGAGGAGAAGAGAGAGAGAGAGAGAGAGAGATATGGCCCATAATAACAAGAAAAACAATATGATTGCGGAGAAAACTTACGCACAAGGGGAACGATCGCATGCGCCTCTGGACATCCAGCTCCCGATTTTCAGCAATGAGAACCGTTGAAGAGTGAGAGCTGGATGTGATCGGCTTGTCTATTTATGCCCCACACACAATACAATTCAATGGTCCCTACAATCTCATTGTTCATTGGACACAGGAATTCCTCCTCGCATTATAACAAAAGGTCATAGGTTGATTCATACAGGTGGGCTGTGACAATTTCCAACTGCTCAGGTGGGTGGGAAACTAGGTTTCCCGCCGCATGGATAAGTAAGTGCAAATAATAGTAAATGGACATAAACTTCTTATGTCCATAACTATTCGCACGAGCGATTAATCCGCTTCAAACCAACACCGGAATATTGCTAATTAAATACTCTTCCGATGGATACTAAACACCACTGTATTACTCCTGTCTGACCCTTCGTATCAAACAAAGAGGGATTTCTCTGTCCATGAACATGCTACATTAACCAAACTTTCAGAATCTATCAAAGGGACCATGATCTACAAAATACATTATATAGTGGAAATATGTAACGATTGAGTCGCACGCTACGTACACATGAACTCTACCGTAAATGCACACACTGCGCCTGCGGGTGCCCGCAACAGCGAGTATGCGCACGCACGGGAGAGCGCACGCATGCGCAGCGCGGACCTGTATGAGGTGCAAATATGGCAGTGTGCATCGTGATATTTTTCTGACTTTGACACAACCCACCAGATTGAGCCTGCATGCAGGCTCAATCTAGCACCGGCGATAGCGATGCGTGGGGCCGCGCATCGCTATCGCTGGGGGCATACACACAGCAGATCCATGCTTAAAATCTAAGCAATCTAGTCAGATTGCTTAGATATTAAACACGGATCTCTCTGTGTGTACCCCTCTTACCGCTTACAGTAATGGGTCGGGTAAATTTAGTAAAAATGGTGGTTCAACCAAAATTTGTATATGTTTTTCAACAGTCACCAGTGTACTTAACTGAATAGTATGATATCATCACTTGTCTGGAGGAACCAGCGTCCAAGAATTCAAATAAATACTTTAACTAGGTCAAGAAAAAGAGGCGGGATGGCACTTCCAAATTTTAAGTTATATTATATTGCAGCGCAATTGGTACATGTACAAAAATGGAGAGTGGAAGGGCAGGTGAATGGACAGATATGTTTCCTGTTAGCACAGGCTAATATAAGACATACTCCAGAACAAACGATTTTCGGGAACCTTCCTCGTACAGCTCCAGCTATACTTGTCCAGGCAGTAAAGGTCTTGAGCCAGGCAAATAGATTAACAGGGTACAAGGGTTTGGATCCAGATACTCCCTTGAGTACCTCAAAAGGGTTAAAGGAGTTGAGATATCTACAGTGGGATAATGCCTGGGGTTCTAAGGGTATCTTCACGATAGGCCAATTATATAGCTCTCAGATAATGAAGTCTTTTTCACAGTTGAGAGAAGAATTTGATGTGCCTGAGTCATTCTTTTATAGATATTTACAACTGAGACACGCACTATTGTCTCAATTTCATGGATTATCTCCAAACATAGAGGATTCGCCTGTTAAAAGATTATTAAGGGATATGGGGCCAAGTAGAGCTGTATCTCGGATTTACAATTTTTTGGCAAATGCTTATTCTGGGGAGGATCTCCAGGAGCTTAGAGATAAATAGGAGAGGGATATTGGTCCGATAGGTGAGGAAGCTTGGAGTTTGGCGATGGCATCATCTCAAGAGGCTACAAAATCAATAAGATTTCAACAGATACAGTTGTTCATATTACATAGGACCTATTTAACTCCAGTAAGATTTATGAAGTTTGCAGGTAGAAATTCGGATGTATGTCCAAAATGTATGGGTGCCCCAGGTAAATTTTGGCATTTGTTGTGGGAATGTCCCCAGTTGGGTGCGTTTTGGGGAAGAGTGATTCAGGTATCAATAAGGACGGGAATACCGGAAAGAATTCTAACTCCCAGGTTTTGTGCTCCGGCTATAATAGAATATAATGTTTTGGAGGTAAATGATAAAAAATATGCTACAGTGTTGTGCTCATTGGCTAAGGTGATAATTGCTAGGGTGTGGATGGCCTCAGCGGGTCCAGAAATAAACAGCACTTGTTAATCAGCACTGGACAGCACTTGTTAATCAGATGGTATCACTTGAAAAATATGTGTATATCTCCCAAAAAATGGAGAATAAATTTGTGAATATATGGGGAAGATGGATACAATCTAAGTATTATAAGAGGGTTGATTCTACCTAGGAAAATTTATCATCAATAATTTTTATTAAATTTTTTGTTTTGCAAAACAGGGATACAGAAGGAAAAGAGGGAGGGGGGGGGATCAGTACAAAAATACATGAGACAACAGAATGACGAAAATATACATACATTTCAAAGACAGTCAAATATGTTCATCAGGAAAACTGCAGTGGACCCAGCAAAATAGAATCTATGCAGTAACTTAACGTGCATCTCGGTGTGATTCAGGCATTTAGACATTGTAAAAGAAGACAGAAAAATGTGTTGCCATTGTGTGTCATGTAAGGTACAACCAATATCCTTCTCCCACCGGATTTGGGCTCTAGTTTTAGAAACGGGGATCAGTGCTAGTAATGTCTTGTACCAGAACGAGATCTCACCTTTAGAAGTATCTTTAGAGAGTCAGCCTAAGACCTGTGATATAGAAGGGAGTGGTGGGGTGAGGACATGGTGAAGGCTGTTCCACCAGTGTCGTATTTAATAGTATCGGAGCCTCTCAGTGTTACTACCTAGGAAAATTAGTATGGTGCACATGAGCCCCTATCTCCCTGTTTGAGTAGGGTTGCATGGCAGGTTAAGTGTGGAGGATTATAATTGTTAGGAACTGCTTGGACTGCATCAGGTGAGCGGGAGGCTCCGGCAATTGAGTAATGAGTCCAAAAAATAAAGAATGGATAAAATTAGCACTTAATGCACTTAAAATAAAGGTTTTTGGGTGGGAATTATTATATTATATTTACACAGGCTATTATATTATAATTATACAGGATATAGAAACAGAAGGAATATTATGGAATAGGTGGGAGGATGGGAATGCATAGTTCACGATAGATAAGTACTTTGTATAAAGGTAAAGTAGTTCTCACGAGAAATCATTGGGAACTAAGAAGGGACACAGTAAATATGGGGAGTAAATAGAGATGCAATTAAGAAAAGGGATAAGTGCACTAATTGGGAGAGGATATAGTAGAGCGGGATACTGAAAATATCACTAAGGGAAAGGGAAAAGTAGGGGGGAGGGTAATAATAAGGGGATATAATTGGCACTAGAAAAAAATGCAGAAGAGAAGCGGAAATGTCAGGGTTTGCTCGCTGGATGCGGGTCCAAGTAGGAACCAGTATTAATATCTGTAGATATTAACTGTGCCATGTCATAAATGATCTATTGAAAACTTGCCGAACATGATGAATTGTAATTTTTATTTATGTATGGAGATTGACCAGACGTTTAATGTTGTATGTATTGGTATTTGTCTGTGTATGTTTAAATGGAAAAAATGAATAATAAAGTACTCAAATAAAAAAAATAAAAAAACATACAGTGTGATTTCCTAGTTTTTTTTCCAGATTCTGTCTCTCACAGTTGAAGTGTACCTATGATGGATATTACAGACCTCTCATCTTTTTAAGTGGGTCAGCTTGCAGAATCGGTGGCTATCCAAATACTTTTTTGCCCCACTGTATGTATCTGGCACTGGAGGCATATCTGGCACTGTGGGGACATGTGTATCTGGCACTGTGGGGCATATATGTATCTGGCACTGGGGGCATATATGTATCTGGCACTGGGGGCATATATGTATCTGGCACTGAGGGCATATATGTATCTGGCACTGGGGGCATATATGTATCTGGCACTGTGGGGGCATATCTGTATCTGGCACTGTGGGGACATGTGAATCTGGCACTGCTGAGGGGCATATCATGTGTATCTGTCACTGCTGCGGGGCATATCATGTGTATCTGGCACTGCGGCGGGGCATATCATGTGTAGCTGGAACTGCTGTGGGGCATATCATGTGTAGCTGGCACTGCTGGGGGCATATCATGTGTAGCTGACACTGCTGCGAGGCATATCATGTGTAGCTGGCACTGCTGGGGGCATATCATGTGTAGCTGGCACTGCTGTGAGGCATATCATCTGTAGCTGGCACTGCTGCAGGGCATATCATGTGTAGCTGGCACTGCTGGGGGGCATATCAGGTGTAGCTGCCACTGCTGCGGGGCATATCATGTGTAGCTGGCACTGCTGTGGGGCACTGCTGGGGGGCATATCAGGTGTAGCTGGCACTGCTGGTGGGCATATTATGTGTATTTGGCACTGCTGTGGGGCACTGCAGCGGGGCATATCATGTGTAGCTGGCACTACTGGGGGTATATCATGTGTAGCTGGCACTGCTGCGGGGCATTTCATGTGTAGCTGGCCCTGCTGTTGGGCACTGCTGTGGGGCATATCATGTGTAGCTGGCACTGCTGGGGGGCATATCAGGTGTAGCTGGCACTGCTGGGTGGCATATCATGTGTAGCTGGCACTGCTGTGGGGCACTGCTGCGGGGCATATCATGTGTAGCTGGCACTGCTGTGGGGCATATCATGTGTTGCTGGCAGTGCTCTGAGGCATATCATGTGTAGCTGGTACTGCTGGAGGGCATATCAGGTGTAGCTGGCAGGCGGCACTGCTGTGGGGCATATCATGTGTAGCTGGCACTGCTGGGGGGCATATCATGTGTAGTTGGCACTGCTGTGGGGCATGTCATGTGTAGCTGGCACTGCTGCGGGGCATATCATGTGTAGCTGGCCCTGCTGTGGGGCATATCAGGTGTAGCTGGCACTGCTGGGGGGCATATCATGTGTAGCTGGCACTGCTGGGGGGCATATCGTGTGTATCTGGCACTGCTGCGGGGCATATCATGTGTAGCTGGCACTGCTGTGGGGCACTGCTGCGGGGCATATCATGTGTATCTGGCACTGTTGGGGGGCATATCATGTGTATCTGGCACTGTTGGGAGGCATATCATGTGTAGCGAGCACTGCTGGGGGCATATGTGTATTTGGCACTGCTGGGGGGCATATCATGTGTATTTGGCACTGCTGGGGGGCATATCATGTCTACCTGGCACTGCTGGGGGGCATATCATGTCTATCTGGCACTGCTGGGGGGCATGTCATGTCTATCTGGCACTGCACTGCTGGGGTTATTATGTGTATCTGGCACTGCTGGGGTCATATCATGTGTATCTGGCACTGCACTACTGGGGTCATTATGTGTATCTGGCACTATACTGGAGACATTATGTGTAAGGAACACTACTGTGGGCGTTATGTATAAGGCTGTGAATTGTGTGCGTAGAGGGGGGGTGAAAATATATTTATTTATTTATAGTTTGACTATATGAAGTTGCAAGGCCATACCCACTTTTCCAGGAAGGGGGGGGGTGGCTTTGACATTTTCTCACTTAGGCTGGTAGTAGGCCTGGAGCCGGCCCTGCTACACCCTTTATATTATTGGCGTTTAAAAAAAAAAAATTTTATCTGCAAAGACAGTGAAAGTAGACATCTGATTGGTTGCTGCTGTGTACTGCAAATTTGCACTTAAATCCATTGTTAGTAATAACCTTCAATGCGTGTGAGGAGAGTGTGGTGGGAAAAGTCTGCTTAGTCAGTAACAAAAATATTGAGGCCAAGTTGCACACAGGTCTGACTTGCAGATGTAATGCGTATGTATTTGCACAGTGCATATTTGGGGAGCCTAGTGTATAGGGCTTTAGAGAGGTACTTTGAGGATGTGGCCTACTATAAGGAGGCATGGCCACGCCTCCTTACTAAAAAACTGTAAAATTAGCTTTTGTGGTTTCGCATAGCCAGAGGAGACCACAGCCGGCAGCGTGTACTTGAGTTACAGGGATTAGTCCCCTCCATCAGGCCCAGGTAATTAGTACTTCAGATAACCATGAGAAAGTAAAAACACCAATACTTGTAAAACTGTTAGCAAAAAAGGTCTGGTATCCGATGTAAGCGCTGCTCCTAGAAGGATGTTCTTGATTGTGTATATACCAACCAGCACTTTTATACTTGAATTTAACTCACATTTATTGAAAAGTATACTGTATATAATGTTTTAAGTGACACAGGGCACTGAACCTTTATATTAAAAACACATAAATCACATATTGGATCTGGTACCAGAATTGTACCACAGATTTAGTGACACAACACAAAGCACCTTGGGCCTAGTTTTGCAGGGCTACGATCAGGCACACTGACATGCAGGGGGACTCCCAGCACAGGGCTAGTCCGCCCCGCATGTCAGGCCCGTCCCCTCCCCCCTGCAGAAGTACAAAAGCATCGCACAGCGATGGCCGGGAGCTACTCGTCGCTGCCCGGATCGCAGCGGCTGCATGTGATGTCACGCAACCACTGCGGCCCGCCCCCGCATGGTCCGGCCACGCCTGCTTTAGCCGGACCGCGCCCACAAAATGGCAGCCAGACGCCGCCGTGCCGCCCCCTCTCGCCCAGCGACCGCCTCTGCCTGTCAATCAGGCAGAGGCGATCGCTAGGCAATGACAGCTGTCGGCTGTCAGCCATTGATCCCTGCGCTGCGATGAACGGCAGCGTGCGATCAGGTCAGAATGACCCCCTTAGTGTGAACAAAGAATTTAAACAAGTCTGGTGTTGGCATCACAGTATAAAGTGCATAAAATGGCAGGTACTCCTGGTTCATACCGTGTGGGACAAGTGGTGTGCGCCTCGTTGTTAGAGTTCCTGGTTGGCAGTCCAGCAACACACCACAAGCTTTGCCCAGTTGGAGGAACAAATTCAGCAGGAGTCCAATGAGTTCAGAACGCGGTCCTTAGCACAACGTGTTTTGGATGTGGATCATCCTTTGTCAAGTGCATCTAACCGCAAGTGTCCTGAGGCAGTATTTAAAGCCCTAATCTGGATATTGAAATTCTTAATTGCTTATATTATCTTAATATCAAAGGGGTTAGCTGACGAAGTGGGGGCAAATTTTAGCCCCTTTTGTAAAATAGTCACTTCTTCCTTTACAGCCCCGGGCTCACCCTCGCAATGGTCTGGACACGCCTGCGTTGTCCGGACTGCGCCCCACCAACGGCATTCTAACGCCGTTGGCATGCCCCCTCCCATCCCATGACCACCTCTGCCTGTCAATCAGGCAGAGGTGATTGCACCAGTGAGATGCTTTTGCATCTCACTGGGTCTTACTGGGTATGGCCGCTGCACGTGCGCACTCCAGAAAGGGTATCAGGCTACGATCGGGTCTGAATTTGGTCCTATGTCTGTACCTCCCAAGCTACATAAGCATGCTATAAAATCATTAAGAGAAAATCATGATAAAATAATTAAGCCGGCGGACAAATGAGGCTTAGTGGTAGTGATGGAGAGAGAGGACTACATAAAAGAGGTCAGTCGTCAATTGAGAGATATTGACACATATAAAGAATTAAGAAGTGATCCCTCTGCTAGTATTATAAACAAATTAAAAGCTTTGACTGAGTAGGCTATACAAAATGGTGTTATAACACAAAATGAAAAAGCTTGCTATTAAACCTCCGGGAAGACCCATTATTTCTGTGTCTCACAATATCACATCTCATTTGTCCGCCCATGATTGACCACTTCTTACAACCTTTAGTTATTAAAAATTATGCCTACTTGACACCTTAAGAAAATTAGACCAAAATGTAACTGGGAGAGGAGTGGGTGAGGGATTTGTAGGTCAGTGTGAGAAGATTGAAATGGATTCTGAAAGGGAAGGGAAGCCAGTGAAGGGCTTGAACGAAAGGGTAGGTGGATGAAGTACGTTTGGTGAGGAAGATGAGCTGGGCAGCAGCATTGAGGAGGAGATTGGAGTGGAGAAAGGTATTTGTCAGGGATGCCAGATAGGAGAAGATTACAGTAGTCCAGTCTGGAGATGACCAGTGAGTGGATAGGGGTCTTAGTGGCATCCTGGGTGAGAAAGGTTCTGATCCAGGAGATATTGTTGAGATAAAAATGACTGGTTTGTGAGAGGTGCTGAATGTGTGATTTGAATGAAAGGGAGGAGTCAAGGATTTCTCCAAGACATCACACTTGGGGGCTAGAGGAGATAGTAGTGCCATTAATAGATAATTAAATTGTTGGAGGTGAGGTTGTGCGGGAGGGTGGGAAGATGATCAACTCAGTCTTAGACATGTTAAGTTTAAGAAAGCGCGTGGACATCCAAGAAGAGATAGCAGAGAGACAGTTGTATATACAAGTGAGGAAAGCATTAAGAGGTTAGGGGAGGAAAGATAGATTTGAGTATCAGCAGCATAGAGATGATATTGTAAGTCAAAATAGTTCACCTAAAGAGGACGTAGAGAGAGAAAAGGAGAGGATCAAGAACAGAACTTAGGGGAGCACCTACAGTTAGTAGATGTGTGTGTGTGTGTGTGTGGGGGGGGGGGGGGTGAAGCCATGAGAGGAGACAGAGAAGGAACAGTCAGAGAGGTAGGAGGATAGCCAGGAGAGGGCATTATCATGCAGACCAAGGGAGTGAAGGATTTGCAGAAGGATAGAGTGGTCAACAGTGTCAAAAGCAGCAGAGAGGTCGAGGAGAATAAGCAAAGAGTAGTGGCCCTTGGATTTAGCAGAAAGGAGGTTATTGCAGACTTTTGTGAGGGCAGTTTCAGTGGAGAGAACGGAAGCCAGGCTGGAATGTGTCAAGCAGTAAGTGGGAGGAAAGAAAGGCAGTAAGGCAGTTATAAGCAATACGCTCAAGGAGTCTGGAGGCTAAAGGGCGGAGAGAGATGGGTTGATAGTTGGAGAGAGTATATAGATCAAGGGTAGGATTTTTAAGAATAGGTGAGATGAGTGCATGCTTGAAAGCAAGAGGGATAGAGGCTGATAAGAGGGAGAGATTGAGGAAGTGTGCAAGATGTGAATAGGCACAGAGATAGAGGTCACGGAGGAGGTGGGAGGGAATATCGTTAAGTGGAGGGGGGTGAGAAATTGATGAGGGCCATGACTTCCTCACCAGATACATGGGAGAAAGATGTCAGAGTTGGTAAGAGGAATGGGGAGTGGTGAAAAGGGAGAGGGGGTGACTGGTTGCTGATGGTTTGGTGGAATGTGATGTCCTGACGTATGGAGTCAGTTTTGGATGTAAAGTAAGTGGCAAAGTCAAGAGCAGAGAGTGAGGAGGGGAGACAAGGTGGGGGTGGGCAGAGGAGGGAGTTGAGAGTGGCAAAGAGATGCCGGGGGCCGAAGACTGGGAGGAGATGAGGGTCTTAAATTATGAATGTTTAGTGAGGTAAAGGGCAGCACTGAATGATGAGAGAATAAGTCTGAAATGGAGGAAGTCTGCCTTAGAGCGTGATTTCCTCCACTGTCGCTCAGCAGTACGTGAGCTTTTTTTTCAAATATCTTGTGCATTTGGTGTGCCAGGGTTGACGTGTTTATCTGCAAAGGTGAATAGTGGTTGGTGCGAGCAACAGAGCCAAGAGCAGAAGTAAGGGAAGCATTGTACTGTATGTGGCTTGTTCAGGGCATGAGAGAGACAGTATAGGTGAGAGAAGTGAGTCAAGCAGGGAGGATAGGGAAGTGATGTTGATAGCCTTAATGTTACATTTAGTGATGGTAGCCTTAGGAATTAGAGATGGAGTAGCAGAAAGAGTTAAGTTAAAGGAGAGCAGGTGGTGGCCTGAGAGGGGAAATGAGGAGTTGTTCAGGGCATGAGATAGACAGTGGTGTCGATAGCCTCAATGTTAAAGGAGAGCAGGTGGTAGTCTGAGAGAGGAAATGGGGCATTGTCATACCTGGGCACAAGACCGAAAAAATCCATCTCTTATGTGTAGAATTATTTTGGCCCAAATTCTGACAATATCTGTCCAGCCATCTTTAGTGTTTGCAAAGCTACAGTTAGCAGAGGTAGGGACGTTAACCATCTAGGAATCTCCTCCCTGTTATGGCATTTGCAGCAAATTCATGGTAAGTTTTGGGGAAAATCATAAACTTGTGCTAAACAAATACCAACAAGCAGTCCAGCATCAGGTACCTCCCTTCTCATAGCTAGATTACAGCACCTGCAATCTCCACAACCAACACCTTCATCATCAATATCCTCCCTAATGATCAGAGGTTGTCCTGCATCTAATTTGATAAGGCTAGGTGACTATCCAGCATTGCTCAGAAGAATCCTCGAGTGCTAGGCCTGCTCCTGCTGTGGATGGATCATCATCCCAGAAGGGGACCAAGAAGACAACTAGTAGTTTTAAACAACAATTGACTTACTCAATACTTTGCAAAAGGAAGAAAATAACAAAGCTGTTACCCAGTCACACAGAGGATCACTGATGCCATGATGGCTAAACAAGTATTAGATTTGTGGCCATTAATGTAGTGGGTTTTAGACAGTTAATTAAGGTCCTGTGTCCCTGGTAGCAAATTCTGTCTTGGTTCCATTTTACTAGACAAGCAATTCCTCGGCTGTACAAGGATGTTAAAAAAACAAACTAATTATTGGTCTACAAAATGCCAATGTAGCTCATTGGGCAGGTGAATCGTCTTTAGCAGCATGAACAGCAGCAGCATCTAATAAACAACACCAGCTCATTCAGAGGCAGGCTGGTCTGTGTGTCACTGGCTTCACTAAGAGGCATACCGCTGACAACCTGTTAGAAAAACTAAGGGATGATAGAAAAAATGGCTTATCCAGCTTGGACTCTCCTCAGGATTTGTGATAATACTACATAGTTAATGAGGTTGAACAGAGGCAAAATGCCCATCGGGTATTCGTATTAAGCAGTGCATATTATAATGCACCAGCCAAAATAATGGTTTCGTACCTATTGACAACTATATTTCTTATCACTCCCATATACATAATGGCCCTCATTCCGAGTTGTTCGCTCGCAAGCTGCTTTTAGCAGCATTGCACACGCTAAGCCGCCGCCTACTGGTAGTGAATCTTAGCTTAGCAAAATTGCGAACGAAAGATTCTCAAAATTGCGAATAGAAATTTCTAAGCAGTTTCTGAGTAGCTCGACACTTACTCTGCCACTGCGATCAGTTCAGTCAGTTTCGTTCCTGGTTTGACCTCACAAACACTCCCAGCGTTCGCCCAGACACTCCCCCGTTTCTCCAGCCACTCCCGCGTTTTTCCCAGAAACGGCAGCGTTTTTTCACACACTCCCATAAAACGGCCAGTTTCCGCCCAGAAACACCCACTTCCTGTCAATCACACTACGATCAGCAGAACGATGAAAAAACCTTGTAATGCCGTGAGTAAAATACCAAACTTCTTAGCAAATTTACTTGGCGCAGTCGCATTGCGAACATTGCGCATGCGCAGTTTGCGGAAAATCGCTGCGATGCGATGAAAAAGAACGAACGAACAACTCGGAATGAGGGCCAATGTCAATATATTAAATGTTATAGCTTTGGATACCTATTTCAGCTAGAAAACTGTCCAATCCATTTTTTAAATGCATTTTTTGAGTCCACCATTATTATCTTCTCTGGCAGGGAGTTCCAAACCCTTTCCTACATTGTGTACAGAATTTTCTCTCCTCTAGCCTCAATGAGTGCCCACGTGTCCTATACAGAGTTTTATTAGGAAACAAATCCCCTGCTAACTCTTTGAATTGACCCTTTACATATTTGAAGATATTAATAATGTCTTCTCTTAGTCTCCTCTTTTCAGCGGAATACAAATTTAACCTAGTAAGCCTTTCCTCATACTCCAGAGTCTCTAACCCTTTAATCAGTTTAGTAGTGCGCCTTTGAACTCTATCGAGCTCCCCGATATCTGTTTTACAATATGGTGCCCAAAATTGAACACAATATTCCAGATGCGGACGTACCAATGATTTATATAGAGGCAGGATTACATTCTCATCCCTTGACTCAATACCCCATTTTATGCACGCAAGGACTTTACTTGCCTTCTTTGCTACAAATATTGTGAGAGCATAAACTTGGTGGTACAGGGATTTTTAAGAAATGACAGGGGTGTGCAGGAGATGCTGTCTGTGGGCCGAAAAATTTAGGGATATTTTCGGCATTCAGCAGCTGCATGCAAAAGACTGCAATGTCTGCAAGAACAGATCAGTGTCGAAGTCAAAAATATTACATAGAAAGAATATACAAACTCTACACATATAAGTCACTATACTTGCAAATACGCGCAGCGAGCACAGCAATATATGGTAACACACGCATTTACACGGACATGCCACAGAGATGGATTCAACACTTATTTCATACAGTACATAATTATAATAATATCAAGCGCCAGACATCATAATTATTTAATATTATATAATGAAGTGATGTCATGTATGTGTATTATTTGAACGAAGCAAGATACACCTGTCATATTTGGTATCAAAGCAAGCAGATTAATGTGTAGATTCATTTGATACTTGTTATTAAGTTGTAGGACATTGCAACAAATAGTTATGATTAAATGTATGAAAGCTAAAATCACTCTTATTAGGATAGTGGACAGGAAGCTCAGGCCAGCCCCTTTTGATGTCTTCAAGGCTGAACCTGTTTAGCATACAAACAGACTAGTGACTCATCATGAATGAGAAAGTTCCCTCCCCCAAAACTAGATAACACAGTACAGAGACACACAGTGGGCAGTGGCAGTTTTTTCCCAGACGATGATGGAGATGCTGTCTGCCCAGTTCCTGCATGATTTTACACAGAGAGAGAGAGAGAGTGATATGGAGAGACAAATTTATATGAGAAAGGAATGGTATTGTATGCTGTAACTGTATGTATTAACTGCTTACTGTATGAGTTGTAACTATGTAACTATAGGTATACTGTACATTGTAATATATTGAATCCATATCCTTTTAATAACAAATATATACATCAATGAGCTTTGGAACTCAGATAATGTGTGGGTGTATTGTTTTCTCTTATGGGATGCAGTGTTTTGCGTTGTATAGCGCACATTCATGGCACATGGTAATTAGAGGTGCAGTCCTTTACAAGATATATTAGAGCGGGCATTTTAAATATTTGTTAGAAAGCAATTTGGGATTTTTCAGTTTGCCCTGCCACCAACTAAAGCAAAAGGTAGTAGTAACAAGGTGGAATTCCACACTTTACATGCTTCAGCTGATGGAGGAACATCAAAAAGCCATCAATAGCTACACAGCAAGCCATGACATTGGGAGAGGAGGGAAAATGTACTTTTCTGCATCACATCACAGAATATTTTCCATGTTGAGCAAGGTGCTTAAACCATTCGAAGTAGTCACCTGTGAAGTGAGTTCAGATACTGCCAGCTTGAGTCAGTTGATTCCCCTTATTAGACTTTTGGAAAAATAGCACGAGAAATTGAAGGAGTAGATGAAACTACTGATTCTGCTAAGTATATCACACTTGTAGATCAAGTCTTTTATTCACTTTGCCAGGTTCCAAGAGTTGTCAATATCTTGAAATCAGATAACTACGTTTTGGCGACCGTGCTTGATCCTAGGTTTAAGTTGTATGTCGTGTCTTTCTTTCCAACTGACCCAAATCTTAAGAGATGCTAAGGGCTCCTGGTGGGCATGTTGGCAGCTCAAGTGGTACATGACACGACAATTTAGTTTCTCCGGCAACTGAAAACACATAGTGAGAGCTGCTCAATCAGTTTGGCAGTACTTATCAGGTGCATGAAAGGGAAGGCTCACAGAAAACAGAAAGGGGGTGCTTTTTCAACCTTGGTATGACCTGCACACTAAATAATCCTTACAACATTACTTGAAAACTATATGGTAATAGAAATTCAGATATATTTGTTGCATATATTTGCAAATACAAGGAAAGCTGCTGGGCCCCTTCAAGGCTTCCCTGATTACCAGCAGACCCTACACTGCATGATAAAAGTGCCCATTTTGCCCACTTAGGGCCATGTCATTGTCTATTGTAAGGCCTCATGATAAAGGCCCATACAAATATATATATATGAGTCATGTGTGTCCCGGCACTTAGCATACATGAAAAAATGGCTCCTGGTGCCCTCCAGGCAAAGGTTTGCTGTACACAGGTTTGGAATAGGCGGCACTCGGAAGGTCTTAAACCAATGAAATAAATATACTGTGGCAACAGTAAATATTTCTAATGTTTCGGAATCATTCAATCCGTCATCAGAGAACAAATTCATACATACTTTTACTCACCTATATAGCCCAAGCACCAAGAGATCACCCGTGCTGCGGTGGAATCCCGGCCGGGAGCGGCGCACTGACGTCATCAGGACACGTCCCATTCAGTCCCACCCACCTGTCACTCCCTCCAGTTGCTGCAGAAACAGTAAACAAACCACTGAGCTGTGTGAATAGTGTGAGCACTGGAAGAGATAGCAGGGCAAGACATAAAGAATAAACAGAGAATCCCAAACCAAACAGGGAGCAATACATAAGTACTAGAGCATAAACAAGGAATTAGGAGATTAAACATACTACAAATGATCCAAAACATAAAAGAAGACAGAACCAGCATAGTCTAAACATAGACAGCAAAAGCGATCTATATGATAATGAGGTAAGCATAATTAAAGAAAGCATTGTAAGGATAGATGTTCATTCAAGCCATGCAGTTGAATGGTATTGAGATTGAAAATCCATTTTGCTTCCATCCTCAGGAGCATCCTATCACGGTCATCACCACGGATAGGGCAGGGAGCTTGGTCTATCATCTTGTAGCGCAAGGTAGCCAATGGATGCTTGTGGTCCCTAAAATGTCTGGCCACCGGCTGGTCACAGGGCTTACCCTCCAATGCATGACGAATTGCACAGCGATGTGCTGCCATCCTCTCCTTGAACTGTCACGTCGTTTTGCCGACATAAAGTAAACCACACGGGCAGCGAATAACATACACAACAAACCTACTACTGCAGGTAAGTACTTGGCGGATCTTAAGGATTTTCCCAGAGTGCAGATGCTTAAATGTATCTCCAGATTCTAGAAAGCCACATGTAGTGCATCCAATGCATTTATAATTGCCCGGTTTCTTGGACATAAAATGTTGTACTGGGGATCTGCCATGGGATCTAATATCCGTTCTGACAACCATGTTCCTAATATTCCTGCCCTTGCGATAACAGGGCATTAGATGACAATTTTTCAGAGCTGGAATCTCCAGATCTTCACTGACCATAGGCCAATGCCGCTTTGCCACTTTCACAATGTTCTGGCTAGCTGTCAAGTAAGTATTGATAAAAGAAATACATTCAAATCAGGACACAGGCTTAGAGAGGGATCTCATCGTTGTTTCCCTTGGGATCATGCGCACTCTTTCCTTCGTGTGTTCAAGTTCCAAAGGGTCATAGCCTCTATGAATAAATCTCCCAATCATATCATCCATATGTTGTTCAGCCACCTCAGATCCTATGTACCCTTAGTAGTTGTGAATATGGTAAACTTTTCTTCATGGGTAATGGATGATGGCTCCTAAGCTGAGAGAAAGGTATTGCGGTCCGTGGCCTTCCTAAATATTGATGTGATCAGGCCATGCTCTGTCAGGTAAATCGAAACATCAAGATAATTAATTTCATGGTCACTAATCGTGAAGGTGAATTTAATGTCATTGTCAGCCAGGTTCACATGTTCCAACACTGTCTCCAAGGAAGTGTGAGTTCTCGTCAAGAGCAGCAATATGTTGTCTATATAACGAAGGAAAAGTAAGTTGAAATCTGTCAGAAATAGCTTTTGTTCAACTCCGAACATATAACAGTTTGCATACATGGGGGCACGTGTCCTGATGACGTCAATGCGCCGCTCCTGGCCGGGTTTCCACCGCAGCATGGGTGATCTCTTGGTGTTTGAGCTATATAGGTGAGTAAAAGTATGTATGAATTTGTTCTCTGATGACGGATTGAATGAATCCGAAACGTTAGAAATATTTACTGTTGCCACAGTATATTTCATTGGTTTAAGACCTTCCAAGTGCCGCCTATTCCAAACTTGTGTACAAATTGAGGTCAAGCTTGCCTTGGAGCCACCTCTGGGATCTCCGAGTAGCACACAGGAAAAAGAAAGCCTTCTATATGCTGATCCCATAATATGTATTTTACAACTGGTAACACATAGTGGTAGCTGCTCAATCAGTTTGACCACTCCCTTTCATACACCTGATAAGTACTGCCAAACTGAGGGAGGGCCCAAGGACAATTCCATCTTGCACCACTTTTCTGTTCTGCCATTACTGTGTGTCAGTGTTTCATAGGTGTGCTATAACTGTTGTGCCGCTGCTCTGTGTAACCACCCAGCTTGCTGTGGTCTTTGGCCAATATTGGTAAAAGTAATATTATGAGCTCTGTGAGGTGGTCAAAATTGACTGGAAATGACTGGAAATTATCTTATTGAGGTTAATAATACTGTAGTAACAAAAAAGGCACAAATTATGTGATTTTTGGAGTTTTTATACATTTTTGAAAACAAATGCAGATCCAAAACCAAAACGCTTGAGGGTTTTTTTGGCAAAACCAACACAAAAAGTTAAAATTTAAAACCAAAACACTGGGGTCGGCACACACATAGGGGGTAGTGCTTACACATAGATATGTCTGTGTTCAGATATATCTCATGCACCTAGTAGAGGGTTGTTGCAAATACGTACTGATAATGATGGTGGCTATGACACCAAGCCTGTGGATAGTGGTGGTGCCCTCACATAAATATGTGCAGCTCTCATACTGGCAAATATCCACAATTACTTCAGTACATGCAACGCAGGTGCCATTGTGTCCGGCTTGTGTAACTATGAATGTCCCCATTCTGTTTTCATTATTTTCAATTTCTTGATATTAAAAATGCACATTGATTTTAAGCCAACATTTGTGATCTTTTTGTTAAGATGAACAAAGAAATCGGAGATATGGAGCTATTGCAGAAAATGTTGATGAACCAACACCGGAGTACATGGCTGAACTGGTTTCCATTCCTTCCACAGGGAGTGTAAGTTATGAATTCTGATCAGTAAGCCACAGAATACAGTCTGGTGCATTGGATGGGGATCCTGAACAAAAATTGAGAACTAGTGCAGTAACAAGGCACCTAAGTGACAATCCCATATGTGACAAGCAGCGCAGGTAAAGTCTAGCGATGCACAGGTCAGAGGCAGATCCAAGAGACTAGTGCCACTGGGAGGAGTAAAGAGGACAAGCTCAGATTTGGACATATTGAGATTTAGACAGTGTTGGGACATCTAAGTGGAGCTGGTAGAGAAGCTGTTGAATAGCAAGAAAAAAAGGAGAGAGATGAGAGAAGGAGACGTAGATTTTAGTGTTGTGTGCCGATAGGTGGTGAAGGAGGTCAGAGGAGCATATTGGTTCACTAAGAGTAGAGGTGTAAGATAGAAAAGCATAGAGTCAACAAGACCAGAGCCTTTAGAATCCCACCAGATAGCTGCAGTGGATGAGAGGATGTGCCAGAAGTAGAGGCGCTGCAGGAGCAATTAGAAAGATTGGAGGTGACCCAGGAAAGGACAGTGTTGGGAAGGATGTTCAGCAAAAGTTTGCTGTTGACTGTATTGAAAGCTGCAGAATGGCTAAGGTAGAGAGGTGACTCCTTGACTAAGCTATGAGTAGGGGTTAACTGGCAATGCTTAGCCCACGGGTATATAGACCAACTGAGTGACCCAGTGTGTTCCACCTCCAGAGGATGAATGACCAAGCTATGAAGTGTTCAATGTAAATGGATTTCGATCTCATAGAAATGGAGACTAATGGGTATATTCAATTTGCGGGCATTTCCGACAGGTTTTTTCCCATTTTCGAGAATGCCGATCCGACTTTTTTTTAAAGTCGAATCGACATTGTCGAAAATGGGCCAAGAACCCGTTGGAAACGCCTGCAAATTCTACAAAAAAACGTGGATCCGCGGCTAATCCGCCAATCTAAGTGTTTTCCGAGAAGTCAGAATTTCCGACAAGTCAGAAAAAACGGCACTGGACTTGAATAGGTCGAATCTAGATTCGACCAAAAAAAGTCGGAAAATGCTGTTTTTCCGACTTGGAAATTCCGGCACTAATTGAATAGACCCCATAATAGGAAAAGATTATTGTGTATTACAGGTGTAGTCAACATGCAGCCCTCTAACTGCTGTGAAACTACACATACCAGCATTCCCTGCCACAGTTTTGCTATTAGGGCATTCTAAAACTGTGGCAGGGCATGCTGTGACATGTAGTTCTACAGCAGCTGGAAGACTTTAATACCCCTAGTGTATATCATGATGAAAAAGTGAATAATAAAGATATAAATATTGGGCACTTATCCCATCAAGGAGTGTTAAAGGCAGATACAACTAACATTACAGTCAAGCTGACATCATATCGCCCTGTGTGACTTTCAGCCTCATGTCAAATCTGTGATAGGTGAATTTGTGCTTTGAAAGAGCGATGAGAGTCCAGTTTGTGACTCCTTCATTTGGAGTGGAAACCCTTCTAGTAGTTCCAGGCAGGGCCGCCATCAAGGGTGTGCTAGGGGCAGAGCCGGCCCTAACCAATATGATGCCCTAGGCAAGATTTTGGCTGGTGCCCCCTAGTACCACCGCTGGTTCCGCCTCTGACCTTGCACCTCTTCCCCAGCACCATCACCCCTCACCCATACTCCCATAGCAGTCCTTATTTTGGTGTTTGTACCCCCTATATTTTAAATAGGAACAGTTTACACATTTGGCGCACAGCCCAAAAAGGGGTGTGTTTTTGCTGGCAAGGGGCATGGCCACACAATAGTAACCCCAATTCCAATTACGCCACACAGTACTGCAACTTCATTCACATTTGATCATGCGATAGTGTCCATAATTCACATTACATCCCACAGTAGTATCACTGTACCTTATAAACATTACTCCTCACAGTAGAGCTCCTTATTCACATTACATCATACCCTATTGCTCTTTATTCACATTAGACGACACAGTAGTGCCCTTTCTATACGCAACGCCACATATTGCCACACATTAGTAATGCATTTATACACATAATTCCACACAGTAATGCCCCTTACACATATGAGATACATTATTAGTGTCCTTATAAACATAATGCGCCTTACACATTATGACAACCTTTATTAATGCCCTTTAACACATTATGTCCCTTACACATATGCCGCACATTATTAATGCCCTTATACACATAATGACACACATAGTGCCCCCTACACATTTGCTGCACATTATTAGTGCCCCTATACACATAATGACACACATACAGTACTACCCTGTTACACATATGCCGCACATTATTAATGCCCTTATACACATAATGACACGCATAGTGCCCCTTACACATATGTTGCACATTATTAATGCATTTTAACATGACACACATAATGCTCCTTCCACATATCCCGAACATTACTGCACAACCAACCCACTCACATGCACACAGCACTCACACTGCCACTAACACTGTGACCTCTGCCTCATAGATATTGCCTCAATGCTAACATCTGGCACCTTTTTTTAATGAAAATGCATCTTATTTGCATTGCTATGTGGCTAGGATGCACACGCAGCTTCTACTGATTAAAATGATATGCAGCATGCCTATATACTGTGTGAGACTGTGGCTGTATCTACATATGAAATGCTACACACAGAATATAGGCATGCCGCATATCATTTTAATCAGCAGAAGCTGCTGATGCCCCTAGGCATATTAAATGCCCTAGGCAATTGCCTAGTTTGCCTATCCCTAAGGCCGGCTCTGGCTAGGGGTACACTTGTCCCGGGCCCGGCCACTCTGACAGGGAGTGGAGGGCCCGGGTCACTCACAGTGGCCGCCGCTGCTTTTCCCAGCGCAGCGGTATTGCTCGCGGCCGCTGCTATTCGCATCCACAGCACCGTCGGTAATGCCCGTGGCCGCTGCTGTTAATATTCCCAGCACCACTGCCCGCAGCCGGGAGAGGTCGTGGTGACAGTGGAACCAGTGCATCAGGTGGAGTGGGAGCGGGGCAGTCAACACCTTGTTGCCGTCGCTACTGGGTGTCTGGCTGCTGGGCATCACGCACCCGCTCCCCCAAGGACCAGCCACAGTAGCAGCTCTTCCCCGCCACTCCCAAGTTCTGAAGCTCTGCCTGTGTAGCAGAATGCAGTGAGGACGAGCCGCGGCTGGGATGGGTCACGGTGACACTGGAACCAGTGCAGTATTGGAGTGGAGTAGTGGGCGGGGGGCAGTCAGCACCTTCATGCCACTGCTGCTGGGTGTCTGGCTGCTGGAAGCCACGCACCTCCTCCCCCAGGACGGGCCACATTAGCAGCTCCTCCCCACTTGGGGGGCCTCCGGGCCGCGACCCTGAGCCAGAGCCCTGCACAGTAGCAGCAGGAGGATGGTATCTTCCAAGGAGAAGCTGTATGAGCTTTGGCTGCTCTACTGGGTGAGCACCCGTATTTATACGCATACCTTGGGGCCCCAGGTTCACACCTGTATACAGACACACCTGGGGCCACACCAGTCCAGTGTCTCCCTCCCCCCTTCCCTCCCCAACTGCCCCTGCCACCTAACCCTCCAGCCAGTAGTCATAGTGCCCTCCAACCTCATTCAGCAGTGTCCCCCCTTTTCCAGCCTAGTGTTCACCCCTCCCATCTCCATTTCACTGCCACTTTTCCAATCCAGCTCAGAGCCCTCCACATATAGTACCCACCTTCCCCCTCTCCTGTGTCTCACACCCTGCCAGCCCAGTATCTCTCCCCCCCCCCTTCCCTCCCCAACCAGCCCACTGCCCCATCTCACTGACCCTCACCTAGAACCCCCTCCAGCCCAAGGTCCTCTGCATATATCACCCCATGCAGTCCAGTGGCCCCACCTGCTCACTGACCCCCATCTCAATGTTTCACACCCTGCTAGCCCTGAGTTTCCCTCCCCAACCAGCCCACTGCCCCCATGTCATTCCCCCCAATCTAGAACCCCTGCAGCAAAACATTGGTAAATATGTTACAAATATGTTTAAAACTGTGCTTAAAATGCTATATGTTATATGTGTAGATGTTGCAAGAAAATTAGAAAACAAAGATTAATAATGTTTATACATAATGCACTGCATAATTATTTTTTTTAAATTTGAACCTAGATATGAATTGGGAAGGCTTGCTCTAATTGTATGAAAGGGATGCAGTTAATTGGCCGACAGTCGGGATTCCGGCTGTCGGAATACCGACGCCAAAATATCTGACTAAAATATTTTTTGTAAGGGGGGGGGGGGGGGGCTGCTTATTTTGTCAGTCCTGGGCCCCACAATTTCTGATGGCAGCCCTGGTTCCAGGCAGTATAGGTAAGGATTAAAAACAAGAGCAATATGTACACTGGCCCTCATTCCGAGTTGTTCGCTCGGTATTTTTCATCGCATCGCAGTGAAAATCCGCTTAGTACGCATGCGCAATGTTCGCACTGCGACTGCGCCAAGTAACTTTACTATGAAGAAAGTAATTTTACTCACGGCTTTTTCTTCGCTCCGGCGATCGTAATGTGATTGACAGGAAATGGGTGTTACTGGGCGGAAACACGGCGTTTCAGGGGCGTGTGGCTGAAAACGCTACCGTTTCCGGAAAAAACGCAGGAGTGGCCGGGGAAACGGTGGGAGTGCCTGGGCGAACGCTGGGTGTGTTTGTGACGTCAACCAGGAACTACAAGCACTGAACTGATCGCACAGGCAGAGTAAGTCTGGAGCTACTCTGAAACTGCTAAGTAGTTAGTAATCACAATATTGCGCATACATCGGTCGCAATTTTAAGAAGCTAAGATTCACTCCCAGTAGGCGGCGGCTTAGCGTGTGTAACTCTGCTAAATTCACCTTGCGACCGATCAACTCGGAATGAGGGCCACTGTTTTGTGTCAATATAGACAGGCAAATAATTACTCATCTTACTTAGGTGAACTCAGTGCATTTGAAGATAACTAAAATGTCACATTTCATCTAGTAGAAAATAGCTTTAATTTAAGTATGCAAAAACAGTTCCAAATGGAAAGATAAATGGAGAATAAGAGCCAAGCACACAGAGCTCTGTTAAATTTGTAGCAGCTGAAGAGAGGATAGACTAGAGTTTTGTGTTTTGATCTTATTCAAAGATTTGATACCTTGATATTTTTGTCCCTATAAATGTGGCTACTTTTCAATTATGTTGAACTGCACAGTAAAGGGGCCTATACACGGTGAGACTTGTACCATGCGATTTCCCTTGAAGTCCCGTGAGCTGATATTGCATATACACACGGTGCGATTTGAACCATGTGCGATTTGAACCATGGCCCTCATTCTGAGTTGTTCGCTCGCTAGCTGCTTTTAGCAGCCGTGCAAACGCTAAGCCGCCAGCCTCTGGTAGTGTATCTTAGCTTAGCAGAATTGCGAACGAAAGGATCGCAGCGCGACTACAAAAAAAGATTGTGTAGTTTCTGAGTAACTCCAGACCTACTTCTAGCTTGTGATCACTTCAGACTATTTAGTTCCTGTTTTGATGTCACAAACACACCCGCGTTTTACTAGGCACGCCTGCTTTTGTATCTGACATGCCTGCGTTTTTCAGCACACTCCCTGAAAACGGTCAGTTACCTCCCAGAAACGCCCCTTTCTTGTCAGTCACTCAGTGGCCAGCAGTGCAACTGAAAAGCGTCGCTAGACCTTGTGTGAAACTGCATCGGCTTTTGTGAAAGTACGTCGCGCGTGCGCATTGCGCCGCATACGCATGCGCAGAAGTGTCGCTTTTTGACCTAATCGCCGCGCTGCGACCGAAAACAGCTAGCGAACAACTCGGAATGACCCCCCATGTACGATTTGTACAATGCAAAAAAAAAAAGCTAATTTAAATAGTGGGTTGGGGTGTGGGTGACATCTTTTTACAGGGGATAAATAGCGGTGGCCATTATAAGTAAAAACATTGGTGGTCAGTGGTTTTTAATACTTACCAAGCTGCTGCTTGATGGCTTCCTTTCCTTCCTCCATGCAGTGTGAAAAGAGGAGGGTTCAGGGAGTGGCCGGGGAGTGGCTTGGGTGACATACACTAAATCGGGATCGCAAGGCTCTTCTGTACACACGGTGCGATATGCATAGTGTTTGCTTGCGATCTGATCACACCTGGCATACATGCACATGAGATGTGGGCTTGCGATACCGAGGCAGTGGGACCGTGCATCAGCATCGCAAGCCCTGCACACACACTGCGATATGCACCAGGGCCCTCATTCCGAGTCGTTCGCTCGGTAATTTTCATCGCATCGCAGTGAAATTCCGCTTAGTACGCATGCGCAATAATCGCACTGCGACTGCGCCAAGTAATTTTACAATGAAGATAGTATTTTTACTCACGGCTTTTTCTTCGCTCCGGCGATCGTAGTGTGATTGACAGGAAATGGGTGTTACTGGGCGGAAACACGGCGTTTTCGGGGCGTGTGGATAAAAACGCTACCGTTTCCGGAAAAAACGCAGGAGTGGCCGGAGAAACGGGGGAGTGTCTGGGCGAACGCTGGGTGTGTTTATGACGTCAAACCAGGAACGACAAGCACTGAACTGATCGCAGATGCCGAGTAAGTCTGAAGCTACTCTGAAACTGCTAAGTAGTTTGTAATCGCAATATTGCGAATACATCGGTCGCAATTTTAAGAAGCTAAGATACACTCCCAGTAGGCGTAGGCTTAGCCTGAGCAACTCTGCTAAA
This sequence comes from Pseudophryne corroboree, assembly GCF_028390025.1. Taxonomy (NCBI): domain Eukaryota; kingdom Metazoa; phylum Chordata; class Amphibia; order Anura; family Myobatrachidae; genus Pseudophryne; species Pseudophryne corroboree. The sequence continues at coordinate 195,474,350 of NC_086450.1, read as the reverse complement.
TTCGCCTTGCGAGCGATCAACTCGGAATGAGGGCCCATATTCGATACGATTTAAACCCTTTGGTTTAAATCGCAGCTGCATATCGCACCGTGTGTAGGCCCCGAAAGCTCCAAAAAGTATAATTAAATTCAGTAAACATGATATGACTGGCATACTGCCAGCACATGTGTATGGTGTCACTGAAAACTTTTTTTTAAAATGGGTAAGATCTGTGGCGATCCAGATCTCAGCATTCACTGTGTGGGTTAGGCTAAAGGTAGATATGGGCTTAGTTTACTTTCCAACACTACATTGATATTATGACATTAAAGCTTAATCAAACATGCCAACTCTCAAATCGTCAGGGAGACTCACTGAAATTGTAGCAATCTCCCTCACTCTCTGAGGAGTCTAGCAATCTCCCTAAGTGCACCTTACCCCCAGGGCTACCATCTGAAAAGATGGGACCCAGGACTGACAAATTAGGCATGTCCCCCACCACCACCACCACCACCACCACGCATACTGCTCCATAACCACACACACACACACACACACACACACACACACACACACACACACACACACACACACACACACACACTGCCCCATAGACACACACACTGCCCCATAGACACACATACATACCTCACACACATACATACGTGCCTACACCACTCCCTTGCAGCTAGAGCCTCTCCTTCCATTCCCCCCTGCAGCCCCCACAGCTTACCATTGAGAGGGGACCCCGGTGGTAGCAGTGTGGATCAGGGCCTGGCCAACTGCCCACTATTCTCTGCTATTAATATTAATTATTAGACAGGAGATTGGTTCCACTACGGCCGCTGCTCCACAGTTCTGTACTGCCCAACTGATGTCCAGGTGCCGGGGCTCCGGTGCCTTTTGATCCCGCTGGCAATGCACCACAGTCAGGCTGTCCTGGAGCCCTGTGCGGAAGCGCAGCCTCAACACCGCTACTCCCAGTGCGGCTGGCTTCTACATACAGCCAGCGCAACACATCCGTGACTCCAATATCAACTTGCTTCCACACCAGGTGACTTGCAGGGAGGCTCAATCGAAGCTGCCCGTGGGAGGTCAGTCCAGCCGTTCCCGGTGAGAGCCCACGGCCTTCTCGTCGCATAGGTAACATCCAGCCGCCTGGGTCACACAGCCGTCTCCAATTGTTAGAAACTTTTGCGCTATATTATAAATTTATATGATATGGCTGACAAAAATAACAGACTCCTATTGAATTAAAAATATTTAATAATATATGAATAATCACAAATCATAAAACAAGACCGGTCTTAGTAGTTTAAACATCTAAGATGACAAGTATATATACTTTCCAATAAAAGGAGGTGGACTTAAGCATATTCTGTGCACAGAGGTGTAAAAACTAGCTCTATAGCTAAATGACTTGATTTACAAAGTCAAAAAAATAGACCAAGTGTAGCTGCTGGTAGTACCCGTATAATAGATGTCTCCAATAGACAGTCACTTTGTATCAAAGTTCCTTTGAATGTAATAATCCAACATAGGTCAGTAAAATGAAGAGCCGTTTTCAACCGGAATCTTACGTGAGGTGTGAGCAAGTAGTATCAGCAGGAGTACATCCCGACGTCCACCACACTGGCTTCTAGCTGCGGGGAAAACGGCACCTGCACTGGCGCCTGCTACAACCTGTCCTGCTCGGTCTGAATACTCCACAGGTCTCCACCTCTACGTGCCGTTTGCGGGCACCGGTGAGCGGCTCCTCTCCACTCAAGAATAAACAACCAGCAGATGAATGCTCCGTTTTGCTTAATTTCCATCTTAAAATAGGACCTGATTCGGAGATGGACAAAAATATGTAGAGAGGAAAATAGGATTTTGGTTACCTACCGGTATATCCTTTTCTCGTAGTCCGTAGAGTATGCTGGGGTCCACATTAGTACCATGGGGTATAGACGGGTCCACCAGGAGCCATTGGCACTTTAAGAGTTTAATAGTGTGGGCTGGCACCTCCCTCTATGCCCCTCCTACCAGACTCAGTCTAGAAACTGTTTCTGAGGAGACGGACATCTTCGAGAGAAGGATTATACACAGATAGTGGCGACATTCACACCATCTCACACATACAAGGCGCGTCAAGCTAACTTAGCTTGAACACTCAGCAACTGCTGAAACATTTCTTACCAAGTAACAATGCAGTACTCAACTGAACCAAATAACGTTTGCAGGAAAACGAAGCGCTGGGCGGGCGCCCAGCATCCTCTACGGACTACGAGAAAAGGATTTACCGGCAGGTAACCAAAATCCTATTTTCTCTTACGCCCTAGAGGATGCTGGGGTCCACATTAGTACCATGGGGATGTACCAAAGCTCCCAGAATGGGAGGGAGAGCGCGGAGGCTCCTGCAGAACTGATTGACTGAACTTCAAATTATCAGAGGCCAAAGTATCGAACTTGTAAAACTTTGCAAACGTGTTCGACCCAGACCAAGTTGCAGCTCTGCAAAGTTGCACTGCCGAGACACCCCAGGCAGCCGCCCAGGAAGACCCCACCTTACGAGTAGAGTGGGCCTTAACATATTTTGGAGACGGCAGTCCTGCCGTAGAATAAGCGTGCTGGATTGGGAACCTAATCCAGCAAGAAATAGTCTGCTTAGAAGCAGGATACCCAATTTTCTTGGGATCATATAGGACAAACAGAGAGTCCGACTTTCTGTGACGAGAAGTTCTCTTCACATATATCTTCAGAGCCCTTACAACATCCAAGGATTTTGATGTAATTGAGGAGTCAGTAGCCACTGGCACCACAATAGGTTGGTTGATATGAAATGCCGAAACTACTGACTTGTCCGGAGCTCAGCTCTATCTTCGTGGAAGATCAAGTAAGGGCTTTTACAGGATAAAGCCCCCAATTCGGACACACGTCTAGCAGAAGCTAAGGCCAACAACGTGACCGTCTTCCATGTAAGAAATTTGACCTCAACGTCCTGTAGAGGCTCAAACCAATCACACTGGAGGAAATGCAATACCACGTTAAGGTCCCAAGGCGCCGTAGATGGTACAAAGGGAGGTTGGATGTGCAGAACTTCCTTCAAAAAAGTCTGAACCTCAGAGAGGGCAGGCAATTGTTTCTGAAAGAAAATGGATAGGGCCGAAATCTGGACCTTCACAGATCCTAACCTCAGGCCCATATCCACACCTGCTTGCAGGAAGAGGAGAAAACATCCGAATTGAAACTCCACCGTAGGAAACTTCTTGGATTCACACCAAGAGACATATTTCTTCCAAATACAATGGTAATGTTTAGACGTTACCCCTTTCCTAGCCTGTATGAGGGTAGGAATGACCTTCTTCGGAATGCCCTTACGAGCAAGTATCAGGTGCTCAACTTCCATGCCGTCAAACGTAGCCGCACTAGGTCTTGATAGGCGAATGGCCCATGCTGCAGCAGGTCCTCCCGAAGAGGAAGAGGCCTTGGTTCTTCTTGCAGTAGATTTGGAAGGTCCGCGTACCAAGCCCTTCTTGGCCAGTCTGGGGCAATCAGGATCGCTTGAACCCTTGTTCTCCTTATGAGCTTTAGGATTCTTGGGATGAGTGGGAGTGGTGGAAACACGTACACTGACTGGAACACCCACGGAGACACCAGGGCGTCCACTGCCACTGCCTGTGGGTCCCTCGACCTGGAACAATAAACGCCAAAGCTTCTTGTTGAGACGAGAGGCCATCATGTCTATTTGGGGTAATCCCCAAAGAACCGTTATTTCCTTGAACACCTCCGGATGGAGACCTCACTCCCCTGGATGGAGATCGTGTCTGCTGAAGAAGTCTGCTTCCCATTTGTCTACTCCTGGAATGAAGATGGCCGACAGCGTCAACGCGTGTTTTTCTGTCCAGAGGAGTATTCTTGTCACCTCTGACATTGCCACTCTGCTCTTCCTTCCGCCTTGTCGGTTTATGTAAGCCACTGTTGTTACATTGTCAGACTGCACTTGAATGGCCCGATTTCTTAGAAGAGGTGCCGCCTGAAGAAGACCGTTGTAGACGGCTCTTATTTCAAGGATGTTGATGGGCAGGCTGGCTTCTAGGCTTGACCACCGTCCTTGGAAGGTTACTCCTTGAGTGACTGCTCCCCAGCCCGAAGGCTCGCATCCGTGATTAGAAGGACCCAGTCCTGAATCCTGAACCTGCGGCCCTCCAGAAGGTGAGGCAATTGGAGCCACCAGAGTGAAATCCTGGCCTTTGGCGACAGACTAATTCTCTGGTGCATGTGGAGATGAGATCCCGACCACTTGCCCAGGAGATCCAGTTGGAAGGTCAGAGCATGGAACCTCCCGTACTGGAGAGCCTCGTAAGAGGCCACCATCTTTCCCAATAGGCGAATGCATCGATGAACCGACACCCAGGTTGGCTTCAGGACATCCCGGACCATAGCTTGTATCACCAACACCTTTTCCAGTGGAAGAAACACCTTCTGCACTTCCATATGCAGGATCATTCCCAGAAAGGACAACCTCTGGGTTGGTTCCATATGTGACTTTGGAAGGTTCAGAATCCAACCATGACTCTTGAGGAGGCGTGTTGTGAGAACAATGGACTGCAGCAGCTTCTCCTTGGACGATGCCTTTATCACCAGATCGTCCAGATATGGAATTTTGGGGGTCATTCCGAGTTGTTCGCTCGGTAAATTTCTTTGCATCGCAGCGATTTTCCGCTTAGTGCGCATGCGCAATGTTCGCACTGCGACTGCGCCAAGTAAATTTGCTATGCAGTTAGGAATTTTACTCACGGTTTTTTCATCGTTCTGGTGATCGTAATGTGATTGACAGGAAGTGGGTGTTTCAGGGCGGAAACAGGCCGTTTTATGGGAGTGTGTGTAAAAACGCTACCGTTTCTGGGAAAAACGCGGGAGTGGCTGGAGAAACGGAGGAGTGTCTGGGCGAACGCTGGGTGTGTTTGTGACGTCAAACCAGGAACGACAAGCACTGAACTGATCGCAGATGCCGAGTAAGTTTGAAGCTACTCAGAAACTGCTAAGAGGTGTGTAATCGCAATTTTGAGAATCTTTCGTTCGCAATTTTAAGAAGCTAAGATTCACTCCCAGTAGGCGGCGGCTTAGCATGTGCAAAGCTGCTAAAAGCAGCTTGCGAGCGAACAACTCGGAATGACCCCCTATGTTCACCTCTTATTTGCGGAGGAGAACCATAATTTCTGCCATCACCTTGGTAAACACCCTTGGTGCTGTGGAGAGGCTGAATGGCAGGGCCTGGAACTGGAAATGACAGTCCAGCAATGCGAAACGGAGATAAGCCTGATGCGGCAGCCAGATCGGAATGTGGAGGTACTTATCCTTGATATCCAGGGATACCAGGAATTACCCCTCTTCTAGACCTGATATCACCGCCCTGAGAGACTCCATCTTGAACTTGAACTCTTTAAGAAAGGGGTTCAATGACTTTAGGTTCAGAATGGGCCTGACCGAACTATCCGATTTCAGTACCACAAATAGTAACCTGTGGCCTGCGCAGGGGGAGGAACTGGCACAATGACCTGTGCTGTGCCTCCACCAGCTTTTGGACAGCTTCTTGTAGTACGGTGCTGTCTGCCAACAGAGTTGGTAAGCCTGATTTGAAAAAATGATGAGGATGGAGACTTTGAAATTCCAGCCTGTATCCCTGGGATACAATATCTATCACCCACGAAACCAGGCCAGACGATACCCAGACGTGACTGAAGTGTCTGAGTCTCGCTCCCACCGGCCCCACCTCCAAGCCGCGCGGTCCACCGTCATGCGGAGGACTTTGGGGTACCTGATGCAGGCTTTTGTTCCTGGGAACCTGCAGTAGCAGGTTTCTTGGACTTAACTCGACCGCCCCTAAAGAAGGTATTGGATGGTCTGGCCTTTCTAGGCTTGTGAGGCCGAAAGAGCTGTGTTACAGATGAATAGAAGGATTTATTCGGAGCAGGTGCTGCTGAGGGAAGAAACGGAGACTTACCCGCTGTAGCCGTGGATATCCACGCATCTATAGCTTCCCCAAAGAGAGCCTGACCTGTATAGGGTAGGGACTCCACACTTTTTCTGGATTCCACGCCGGCCGACCACTGGCGCAGCCACAGTCCCCGACGAGCTGAAACAGACATGGAAGAGATTCCCGCAGCCATGGAACACAGGTCTTTCATGGATTCTACCACAAAACCTGTTGAATCATGTATGTTGCGTAAATATAATGCAACATCATCCCTATCCATCGTATCCAAATCCTCAAGTAAGGTAGCCGACCACTTTACTATTGCCTTTGCAATCCATGCACTAGCAATAGTGGGACGTAATATGGCCCCTGAAGCAGTGTACATTAATTTAAGTGTGTTATCAATTTTTCTATCAGCCGGCTCCTTTAAGGCGGTAGATCCTGGAACAGGTAAAACCACCTTCTTTGAGAGTCTGGACACAGATGCGTCAACAATCGGTGGGTTTTCCCATTTCTTCCTGTCCTCCTCAGGGAAAGGAAACGCCACCAGTACCCTTTTTAGGGACCTGGAGTTTATTCTCAGGGTTTTCCCAAGCTTTCTCAAATATAGTATTCAATTCCTTTGACGCAGGGAAGGTTAGCGAGGCTTTTTTATTTTCAGTGAAAAAAGCCTCCTCAACCTGCTCAGGTGTGGTATCATTAACATTCAACACATCCCTGATAGCCTCTATCAACAATTGCACCACCTTTGCAAGAGATGCGGACCCCAGCAACACATCCCCATCTATCCGTGTCGTCTTGTGTGACATGCACAAGCACACGCTTATTGGGGTATATAGCGGAGCGTCCTGAGGTACCAGAAACCAGTCATACTGCCATAGAGCTCTGTAATACCTGGGTTGCAGATTCATTACTTGCAACCCTGTCAGAAATCTGAGAAATCCAAGATTTGATAGAGGAAAACCACTCAGGTTCCCTTGCTAGTATCTGTGCTAAACCAGTGCTATCCTGATTACGTGGAATGGGATCATCCTGGGAGGATAAATCCTCTGCAGCATATGACACAGTGTCCCTGGACATAGCTGAAGGAGACCACCAAACACTCTACACACACACAGGTGAGGGCAGACAGAGTTTCCCCCCCAAGAATGGCAAGAGAGACACAGAGATTGGAGCCAACCCACACACAGCGCTTTTACCAAAGGGAGACCCCTTGTCAGCACTGACTGTGCACCTTAATAGGACACACAGTCGTATTACAGCCTCCCCACAATTTTACAACCTCCTTGTACCGTGTACAGATAGCTGGAGTTGCTGTGGAGGGACCTGTTCTCCTTCTCAGCGCTGTGCAGGCAGGAAAATGGCGCTGAAACGCTGCTGGGTCCGCTCTGAGGAGAAGCTCCGCCCCCCTAATGGCGCTGTCTTCCCGCTCTTCATGGATTATACTGGCCTGAGGAATTAGTGCTGGCTGAGATCCGAGGACCCCAACAGGCTTCTGGACCAGTGTATGGGGTAAGCGCTGCCCCTCACAGCGCCGCACCATGTACCGCTGAGCCTTCCCAGGAGCGCAGTTAATACTGCGCTCCCTCCCCGGTGCCGCCATTTTCACACCGGCCCTCCGCTTGCTAGGGGGGTCGGTGTCTCACTCGCCACTTCTTCAGCTCTGTAAGGGGTTGGCAGCATGCTGCTGGAGCGAGTGTTCCCCTGTGGCGGGGAGCGATCCAACCCCTCTGGTGCTCAGTGTCCAGTCAGCGGAGTCAATGGCTCAGACCCCGCAGGGCGGACACTGCTTCCCCCCTTAGTCCCTCGCTGCAGGGAGGCTGTTGCCAGCAGCCTCCCTGTAAAATAAAAAAACTCTAAAATTAAACTTTTCTAGAAAAGCTCTGTAGAGCTCCCCTAGCTGTGACCGGCTTCTCCGGGCACATTTTCTAAACTGGGTCTGGTAGGAGGGGCATAGAGGGAGGAGCCATCCCACACGCTTAAACTCTTAAAGTGCCAATGGCTCCTGGTGGACCCGTCTATACCCCATGGTACTAATGTAGACCCCAGCATCCTCTAGGACGTAAGAGAAAATATGTAGATATGTTGGGACAATTTTCTGGACGTACCATAGTCTCAGCCACAGGTTCTAGGTGACATATCCAATCTGAGACAGCTTAGGGCAGGCATGTCCAAACTGCGGCCCTCCAGCTGTTGTGAAACTACATATCCCAGCATGCCCTGACACAGTTTTGCTGTCAGAGAATGCTAAAGCTGTGTCAGGGCATGCTGGGATATGTAGTTTCACAACAGCTGGAGGGCCGCAGTTTGGACATGCCTGGCTTAGGGCTACTTAGAGGTTCGATGGTGTGACCGATGTTCATTCAATGTTCTTGATGTTTCCGCTTTTGTACATAAGATGTGAGATGCCAGCAGTGGGCTTCTCTATACATCTGAGTCATTAGCATATTTTCGCAAGTCCACCACGTGTGAAATTGCAGCATACAACTGCGTGCACCTTTGAATTAGGCCCAGTGTACACTGCGGCATTTGTTCCATACTCATATATAAGGTCCTTATGCGGCCCATTGGCAGGGAATTGGGCCAGAACGCTACAGGGGTCCTTACGCAGCATTGTTAACTCAGGCCGGAACAGGGCGGAACTGTGTCCCCAGCGTTCCATCTCTGTGCGCATACAATGCATCCTCGTCCGCCCACCTCCGTCCACCCCACTTGTCTGCATCGCCCACCGCAGCCAGTCATAGCTGCTGCAAGAGAAGAGGAGGTTGGGTTCTGGGCGGGATTTCTTCTGACTATCTGCCCATATCACAATATACTCATTCGGGTGCTGCATCACTGGCCTCTTCTTTCTTCCCACCCAGTCCTCCTGTATGCACGGCTTGCAGCAGCAGAGGTCCCGGATGTTTGGAGGATGAGGTGAATTACACCATCCTGCAAATGGTGGCTGATTGTAAGTTTTTTGGCCCTCATTCCGAGTTGATCGGTCGCAAGGCGAATTTAGCAGAGTTACACACGCTAAGCCGCCGCCTACTGGGAGTGAATCTTAGCTTCTTAAAATTGCGACCGATGTATTCGCAATATTGCGATTACTAACTACTTAGCAGTTTCTGAGTAGCTCCAGACTTACTCTGCCTGTGCGATCATTTCAGTGCTTGTCGTTCCTGGTTGACGTCACAAACACACCCAGCGTTCGCCCAGGCACTCCCACCGTTTCCCCGGCCACTCCTGCGTTTTTTCCGGAAACGGTAGCGTTTTCAGCCACACGCCCCTGAAACGCCGTGTTTCCGCCCAGTAACACCCATTTCCTGTCAATCACATTACGATCGCCGGAGTGAAGAAAAAGCCGTGAGTAAAATTACTTTCTTCATAGTAAAGTTACTTGGCGCAGTCGCAGTGCGAACATTGCGCATGCGTACTAAGCGGATTTTCACTGCGATGCGATGAAAAATACCGAGCGAACAACTCGGAATGAGGGCCTTTATACAGTACATACAATTGTGACTGTATTCTGATATGGGCGCTGGTGGGAGGTGCAGGCAGTGGTAAGCCTGCTGAGAATCCAGCCTCCTCTCCTGTAGCAGCCATAAATCTATTCATGGCACTATACTGGGAGACATTATGTGTAACTGGCACTATACTGGAGGACATTATGCGTAACTGGCACGATACTGGGGGACATTATGTGTAGTTGGCACTATATGGGACATTACTGTATGTGTAGCTAGCACTATAATGGGGAACATTTCACTATACTGGGGAAATTATGTGTAACTGGTGCTATACTGGGAACATTATGTGTAACTTGCACTATACTGGGGGACATTATGTGTAACTGGCACTATATTGGGGACATTATGTGTAACTGGTACTATACTGGGAACATTATGCGTAACTGGCACTATACTAAGGGCATTATTTGTATCTGGCACTATGGTGGGAGCATAAAAATAAAAATATTCCTAAATACGGAATAGTCCATTACCCAAAATGCTTCTGGTCCCAAGCATTTTGGATAAGGTATATTTATATATACTCTATCTCTTTCTTTTGCGGCCCACACAAGACTTAGGGGCACTGATACACAGCCCCCTGCACCCAGCACCTCACACACTGACACACACAGCCCCCTGTACCCAGCAACTCACACATTGACATACAACTCCATGTACACACATCACCTCACACACTGACACACAGCCCCCTGTAACCAGCACCTTGCACACTGACACACAGCCCCCTGCACGCAGCACCTCACACACTGACACAGATCCCTGTACCCAGCACCTCACACACTTACACACACAGCCCCCTGTACCAGTGGCGTGCGGTGAGGCCAGTGGCTGGTGAGGCACTGCAACCATAATGTCCACTGATGCCCGCTACCAACCTCAAGCCAATGCTCGCTACAACCACTGCTAATGGCCCTGCCCCCGCCAATGGCCTTCAAAAGCGCCGCCATCAGCACCCTGGCCCCCCTTGCAACTCTGGGTGACAGGCAGAGGATGACACGAGGGAGAGGATGACAGCAGTGGGTGGCTCCAGGGAGACAGCAGTAGGTGACAGAGAGAGTGACAGCAGCCGGGGACCGGGAGAAGGTGACAGCAACGGGTGACAGGGAGAGGATGACTCTAGGGAGAGGGTGACACCAGGGAGAGGGTAACAGCAGCGGATGACAGGGAGAGGGTGATTCTAGGGAGAAAGTGACAGCAGTGGGTGACAGGGAGAGGGTGACACCTGGGAGAGGGTAACAGCAGTGGATGACAGGGAGAGGGTGATGCCAGTGAGATAATGACAGAGAGAGGGTGACAGCAGGGACAGGGTGACGTTGTGGAGAGGGTTACCCCGGGGAGAGGGTGACAGTGGTGGGTGGTAGGAAAGGGTGACAGCAGTATGTGATGCCAGGGAGGGGGTGTCAGCAGTGGGTGAAGCCAGGGAGAGAGTGACAGCAATAGGTGACAGAGAGTGACAGCAGTGGGTGACAGAGAGAGGGTGACACCAGGGAGATGGTAACAGCAGTGGGTGACACCAGGGAGAGGGTGATGCCAGGGAGAAAGTGACAGCAGTGGGTGACAGGGAGAGGGTGACACCAGGGAGAAAGTGACAGCAGTGGGTGACAGGGAGAGGGTGACACCAGGGAGAAAGTGACAGCAGTGGGTGACAGGGAGAGGGTGACACCAGGGAGAGAGTAACAGCAGTGGATGACAGGGAGAGGGTGATGCAGGGAGATGGTGACAGGGAGAGGGTGACAGCAGTGGATGACAGAGAGAGGGTGACAGCAGAGACAGGGTGACGCTGGGGAGAGGGTTACCCCAGGGAGAGGGTGCTAGGAGAGGGTGACAGCAGTATGTGACGCCAGGTAGAGGGTGACAGGTAGAGGTAGAGGGTGACAGCAGTGGGTGAAGCCAGGGAGTGACAGCAATAGGTGACAGAGAGTGACAGCAGTGGGTGACAGAGAGAGGGTGACACCAGGGAGATGGTGGCAGCAGCGGGTGACAGGGAGAGGGTGACACCAGGGAGACACTAGGCGTCTAGTTTCCCTTCGGGGAGAGGACCTTTGCTGTGCGGTGCACGATGACGTCATCGCGCACCGCACAGCGTTTCAGCGGCGCTACTCTGAATATGGGGCGTAACTGACCACGCCCTCTACATGTAGCCACGCCCCCTATTTCCCAACCGGGACGCAAAAAGCGCTGGAACCGGCCCTGGGTAACGGCAGCGGATGACAGGGAGAGGGTGATGCCAGGGGGAAAGTGACAGGAGCGAGTGACAGGGAGAGTGTAACAGCAGTGGATCACAGGGAGAGAGGGTGATGCCAAGGAAATGATGACAGGGATAGGGTGACAGCAGGGACAGGGTGATGCTGGGGAGAGCAGGCTGCCCCGCCCCCAAACCTCCCCACCCACCCCCCACATGCACATTTGGACTGCACTTCACACAAATACACATGGAGAGCAGACTGCACCCCACCCCCACCACCACACACACAGACTGACTGCAGATTACACACATATACACACACTGACTACAGATTGCTCCCTCCCCTGCACAAACACTCGGACTGCAGATCACATACACTCAGGGACTGCAGACTGGCCCTTCCCTCACACACTCACTGTCCTGCAGATTACATGATACAGACTGTGACTGGAGATTGTCTCCCCCCTCCCACACACAATTTCTGCTTGCCCCACACCAATAGCATAAAAGGAAGCTGGCACCTGACAGGGATACTAGTGGCAATTCAGCAGCTCAGCTGTGTGGCCTGGAGTCGAGGAGCAGTGAGTGCAAAGGGCCATGGGAGCTACCTATTCTCCTCCAGCCCTGCTCGGCAAACACTGTAGCTGTGAAGAGCTGCTGAGATCACAGCCCGACCTCTGAGGGGAAAAAAAAATTGATGAGCAGCGGTGATGGACCTCTTTTTACACATTACGTAGGCAGAGTCCCCCTATTTTACACATTAGGCAGGCAGAGTCCACCTTTTTTTTTTTTTACACATTAGACAGGCAGTTCCTCTTTTAACACATTAGACAGAATCCCCCTTTTTACGCATTAGACAGGAAGAGTCCCCATTTTTACACATTAGACAGGCAGTTGCCCTTTTTACATATTAGGCAGGCAGTCCCCATTTTTTCTACATTAGACAGGCAGAGTCCCCCATTTTTCCACATTAGACAGGCAGAGTCCCCCACTTTTACACATTAGACAGGCAGTCCCCCTTTTAACACATTAGACAGGCAGAATCCCCATTTTTACACATTAGAGAGGCAGAATCCCCCTTTTTACACATTAGACAGGAAGAGTCCCCATTTTTACACATTAGGCAGGCAGTCCCCATTTTTACATATTAGGCAGGCAGTCCTCCTTTTTCCACATTAGACAGGCAGAGTCCCCCATTTTTACACATTAGGCAGGCAGAGTCCCCCATTTTTACACATTAGACAGGCAGAGTCCCCCACTTTTACACATTAGACAGGCAGTCCCCCTTTTAACACATTAGACAGGCAGAATCCCCATTTTTACACATTAGAGAGGCAGAATCCCCCTTTTTACAGATTAGACAGGCAGAATCCCCATTTTTACACATTAGAGAGGCAAAATCCCCCTTTTTACACATTAGACAGGAAGAGTCCCCATTTTTACACATTAGACAGGCAGTCCCCCTTTTTACATATTAGGCAGGCAGTCCTCCTTTTTTCCACATTAGACAGGCAGAGTCCCCCATTTTTACACATTAGACAGGCAGTCCCCCTTTTAACATATTAGGCAGGCAGACCCCATTTTTTCCACATTGGACAGACCGAGTCCTCCATTTTTACACATTAGACAGGCAGAGACCCCCATTTTTACAGATTAGACAGGCAGTCCCCCTTTTTTTTACACATAAAGCAGAGGAAGAGAAGGAGAGAGAGTGTGTGGGGGGGAGAGAGAAAGAGAAAGGGAGGGAGAGACTTGCCTGCCGTCTGGGGAGTCGCTACTCTTCCTGGGAGCCCACAGCACGAGGGTAGCCACCTCTCTGCTCCTAGATGCCGGCGCCGCGAGACAACAGCGGTGGCGGGGGGGGGGGGGAGCGGGGGAGCAGCACTCTGTCCTGTAACAGCGCCAGCGGGGGAGACCACAGCATGGAGACAACAAGCTACAGCGCCCGACAGCCATTCTATATCACACGCTGACAAGGTTGCTGGGTGCTGCAGCTTGTCGGCTGCACGCTGGTTTCTCTTGTGCGGCGCGGCCCTGTGCGACGTGTGTGGGTCAGTGGATGCGTCTACAGTGCACATGCGCTGTGGGCAACGCACCGTTGGCCCACACACAGTTACGGCTATGTATAGGAGTGACACGGGCGTGTTGCTGATAGTGGTTATGTATAGAGACAATGAATTGCTCACATCGGAGGATGGATGGATGGATGGATGGATGATCTGCGCCTAGCATAGAGAGGTGAAAGTGTCAGTGGCATGACTGATGGTGGCATCTAATGATGCACAAGCATGATTGCACCGTCTGTACACACTGACAGTGGGCATCTCAGTCCTTGTTCATTCAGACGCACGGATGTACACCAGGGAGCTGCATTAGCATAAAGTAGCAGACACAATTTCTGTAAAAGTCCCAAGGAAGGCTGCAACAGCATCCAACAGAAACAGGCCCTATGAGGAGCGAGTTTCTTGCCCCATGTGACAGACTCTACCTCCTCAACAGACTCCTTCTCCATTAGGGCAGCATCCAGAAATTTCCCGGCCTGGTTTTCTATCCCAATCTGCCCCTGGCAAGTAATATCATCACCTGGCCTAACTCCTCGCATCAGCTGGTGAAAACCGCTGCACACTCTCAGATTCTGCGATCTTGGACTGCATATCTATACTAGAGATGAGCGGGTTCGGTTTCTCTGAATCCGAACCCGCCAGAACTTCATGTTTTTTTTCACGGGTCCGAGCGACTCGGATCTTCCCGCCTTGCTCGGTTAACCCGAGCGCGCCCGAACGTCATCATGACGCTGTCGGATTCTCGCGAGGCTCGGATTCTATCGCGAGACTCGGATTCTATATAAGGAGCCGCGCGTCGCCGCCATTTTCACACGTGCATTGAGATTGATAGGGAGAGGACGTGGCTGGCGTCCTCTCCATTTAGATTATAAGAGACTGAGAGAGATTTACTGGAGCTGACTAGGAGGAGTACTGTTACTGTAGAAGTGTAGAGACTGAGTGGAGAGAGTTTACTAGTGAGGACAGTGCAGTTTACTTTATAATCCGTTCTCTGCCTGAAAAAAGCGATACACAGCACACAGTGACTCAGTCACATACCATATCTGTGTGCACTGCTCAGGCTCAGGCCAGTGTGCTGCATCATCTATTATCTATATATAATATTATATATATCTGTCTGACTGCTCAGCTCACACAGCTTATAATTGTGGGGGAGACTGGGGAGCACTACTGCAGTGCCAGTTATAGGTTATAGCAGGAGCCAGGAGTACATAATATATTATATAGTGAGTGACCACCAGACACACAGTGCAGTTTATTTAATATATCCGTTCTCTGCCTGAAAAAAGCGATACACACAGTGACTCAGTCAGTCACATACCATATCTGTGTGCACTGCTCAGGCTCAGGCCAGTGTGCTGCATCATCTATTATCTATATATAATATTATATATATCTGTCTGACTGCTCAGCTCACACAGCTTATAATTGTGGGGGAGACTGGGGAGCACTACTGCAGTGCCAGTTATAGGTTATAGCAGGAGCCAGGAGTACATAATATATTATATAGTGAGTGACCACCAGACACACAGTGCAGTTTATTTAATATATCCGTTCTCTGCCTGAAAAAAGCGATACACACAGTGACTCAGTCAGTCACATACCATATCTGTGTGCACTGCTCAGGCTCAGGCCAGTGTGCTGCATCATCTATTATCTATATATAATATTATATATATCTGTCTGACTGCTCAGCTCACACAGCTTATAATTGTGGGGGAGACTGGGGAGCACTACTGCAGTGCCAGTTATAGGTTATAGCAGGAGCCAGGAGTACATAATATATTATATAGTGAGTGACCACCAGACACACAGTGCAGTTTATTTAATATATCCGTTCTCTGCCTGAAAAAAGCGATACACACAGTGACTCAGTCAGTCACATACCATATCTGTGTGCACTGCTCAGGCTCAGGCCAGTGTGCTGCATCATCTATTATCTATATATAATATTATATATATCTGTCTGACTGCTCAGCTCACACAGCTTATAATTGTGGGGGAGACTGGGGAGCACTACTGCAGTGCCAGTTATAGGTTATAGCAGGAGCCAGGAGTACATAATATATTATATAGTGAGTGACCACCAGACACACAGTGCAGTTTATTTAATATATCCGTTCTCTGCCTGAAAAAAGCGATACACACAGTGACTCAGTCAGTCACATACCATATCTGTGTGCACTGCTCAGGCTCAGGCCAGTGTGCTGCATCATCTATTATCTATATATAATATTATATATATCTGTCTGACTGCTCAGCTCACACAGCTTATAATTGTGGGGGAGACTGGGGAGCACTACTGCAGTGCCAGTTATAGGTTATAGCAGGAGCCAGGAGTACATATTATATTAAAATTAAACAGTGCACACTTTTGCTGCAGGAGTGCCACTGCCAGTGTGACTGACCAGTGACCTGACCACACTGACCACCAGTATAGTTAGTAGTATACTTATATTGTGATTGCCTGAAAAAGTTAAACACTCGTCGTGTGACTTCACTTGTGTGTTTTTGTTTTTTTTATTCTATAAAAATAAAACTCATTCTGCTGACAGACAGTGTCCAGCAGGTCCGTCATTATATAATATATAATATATACCTGTCCGGCTGCAGTAGTGATATATATATATTTTTTATATCATTTATCATCCAGTCGCAGCAGACACAGTACGGTAGTTCACGGCTGTGGCTACCTCTGTGTCTCTGCACTCGGCAGGCAGTCCGTCCATAATTGTAATACCACCTAACCGTGGATTTTTTTCATTCTTCTTTATACATACATAGTTACATAGACATCTTCTCTTTATCAACCAGTCTATATTAGCTGCAGACACAGTACAGTACGGTAGTTCACGGCTGTGGCTACCTCTGTGTCTGCACTCGGCAGGCAGTCCGTCCATAATTGTATACCACCTAACCGTGGTTTTTTTTCATTCTTCTTTATACATACATAGTTACATAGACATCTTCTCTTTATCAACCAGTCTATATTAGCTGCAGACACAGTACAGTACGGTAGTTCACGGCTGTGGCTACCTCTGTGTCTGCACTCGGCAGGCAGTCCGTCCATAATTGTATACCACCTAACCGTGGATTTTTTTCAGTCTTCTTTAAACATACATAGTTACATAGACATCTTCTCTTTATCAACCAGTCTATATTAGCTGCAGACACAGTACAGTACGGTAGTTCACGGCTGTGGCTACCTCTGTGTCTGCAGTCGGCAGGCAGTCCATAATTGTATACTAGTATCCATCTCCATTGTTTACCTGAGGTGCCTTTTAGTTGTGCCTATTAAAATATGGAGAACAAAAATGTTGAGGTTCCAAAATTAGGGAAAGATCAAGATCCACTTCCACCTCGTGCTGAAGCTGCTGCCACTAGTCATGGCCGAGACGATGAAATGCCAGCAACGTCGTCTGCCAAGGCCGATGCCCAATGTCATAGTACAGAGCATGTCAAATCCAAAACACCAAATATCAGAAAAAAAAGGACTCCAAAACCTAAAATAAAATTGTCGGAGGAGAAGCGTAAACTTGCCAATATGCCATTTACCACACGGAGTGGCAAGGAACGGCTGAGGCCCTGGCCTATGTTCATGGCTAGTGGTTCAGCTTCACATGAGGATGGAAGCACTCAGCCTCTCGCTAGAAAAATGAAAAGATTCAAGCTGGCAAAAGCAGCACAGCAAAGAACTGTGCATTCTTCGAAATCCCAAATCCACAAGGAGAGTCCAATTGTGTCGGTTGCGATGCCTGACCTTCCCAACACTGGACGTGAAGAGCATGCGCCTTCCACCATTTGCACGCCCCCTGCAAGTGCTGGAAGGAGCACCCGCAGTCCAGTTCCTGATAGTCAGATTGAAGATGTCAGTGTTGAAGTACACCAGGATGAGGAGGATATGGGTGTTGCTGGCGCTGGGGAGGAAATTGACCAGGAGGATTCTGATGGTGAGGTGGTTTGTTTAAGTCAGGCACCCGGGGAGACACCTGTTGTCCGTGGGAGGAATATGGCCGTTGACATGCCAGGTGAAAATACCAAAAAAATCAGCTCTTCGGTGTGGAGGTATTTCACCAGAAATGCGGACAACAGGTGTCAAGCCATGTGTTCCCTTTGTCAAGCTGTAATAAGTAGGGGTAAGGACGTTAACCACCTCGGAACATCCTCCCTTATACGTCACCTGCAGCGCATTCATAATAAGTCAGTGACAAGTTCAAAAACTTTGGGTGACAGCGGAAGCAGTCCACTGACCAGTAAATCCCTTCCTCTTGTAACCAAGCTCACGCAAACCACCCCACCAACTCCCTCAGTGTCAATTTCCTCCTTCCCCAGGAATGCCAATAGTCCTGCAGGCCATGTCACTGGCAATTCTGACGAGTCCTCTCCTGCCTGGGATTCCTCCGATGCATCCTTGCGTGTAACGCCTACTGCTGCTGGCGCTGCTGTTGTTGCCGCTGGGAGTCGATGGTCATCCCAGAGGGGAAGTCGTAAGCCCACTTGTACTACTTCCAGTAAGCAATTGACTGTTCAACAGTCCTTTGCGAGGAAGATGAAATATCACAGCAGTCATCCTACTGCAAAGCGGATAACTGAGGCCTTGGCATCCTGGGTGGTGAGAAACGTGGTTCCGGTATCCATCATTACTGCAGAGCCAACTAGAGACTTGTTGGAGGTACTGTGTCCCCGGTACCAAATACCATCTAGGTTCCATTTCTCTAGGCAGGCGATACCGAAAATGTACACAGACCTCAGAAAAAGAGTCACCAGTGTCCTAAAAAATGCAGCTGTACCCAATGTCCACTTAACCACGGACATGTGGACAAGTGGAGCAGGGCAGGGTCAGGACTATATGACTGTGACAGCCCACTGGGTAGATGTATGGACTCCCGCCGCAAGAACAGCAGCGGCGGCACCAGTAGCAGCATCTCGCAAACGCCAACTCTTTCCTAGGCAGGCTACGCTTTGTATCACCGGTTTCCAGAATACGCACACAGCTGAAAACCTCTTACGGCAACTGAGGAAGATCATCGCGGAATGGCTTACCCCAATTGGACTCTCCTGTGGATTTGTGGCATCGGACAACGCCAGCAATATTGTGTGTGCATTAAATATGGGCAAATTCCAGCACGTCCCATGTTTTGCACATACCTTGAATTTGGTGGTGCAGAATTTTTTAAAAAACGACAGGGGCGTGCAAGAGATGCTGTCGGTGGCCAGAAAAATTGCGGGACACTTTCGGCGTACAGGCACCACGTACAGAAGACTGGAGCACCACCAAAAACTACTGAACCTGCCCTGCCATCATCTGAAGCAAGAAGTGGTAACGAGGTGGAATTCAACCCTCTATATGCTTCAGAGGTTGGAGGAGCAGCAAAAGGCCATTCAAGCCTATACAATTGAGCACGATATAGGAGGTGGAATGCACCTGTCTCAAGTGCAGTGGAGAATGATTTCAACGTTGTGCAAGGTTCTGATGCCCTTTGAACTTGCCACACGTGAAGTCAGTTCAGACACTGCCAGCCTGAGTCAGGTCATTCCCCTCATCAGGCTTTTGCAGAAGAAGCTGGAGGCATTGAAGAAGGAGCTAAAAGGGAGCGATTCCGCTAGGCATGTGGGACTTGTGGATGCAGCCCTTAATTCGCTTAACAAGGATTCACGGGTGGTCAATCTGTTGAAATCAGAGCACTACATTTTGGCCACCGTGCTCGATCCTAGATTTAAAGCCTACCTTGGATCTCTCTTTCCGGCAGACACAAGTCTGCTGGGGTGCAAAGACCTGCTGGTGACAAAATTGTCAAGTCAAGCGGAACGCGACCTGTCAAAATCTCCTCCTTCACATTCTCCCGCAACTGGGGGTGCGAGGAAAAGGCTCAGAATTCCGAGCCCACCCGCTGGCGGTGATGCAGGGCAGTCTGGAGCGACTGCTGATGCTGACATCTGGTCCGGACTGAAGGACCTGACAACGATTACGGACATGTCGTCTACTGTCACTGCATATGATTCTCTCAACATTGATAGAATGGTGGAGGATTATATGAGTGACCGCATCCAAGTAGGCACGTCACACAGTCCGTACTTATACTGGCAGGAAAAAGAGGCAATTTGGAGGCCCTTGCACAAACTGGCTTTATTCTACCTAAGTTGCCCTCCCACAAGTGTGTACTCCGAAAGAGTGTTTAGTGCCGCCGCTCACCTTGTCAGCAATCGGCGTACGAGGTTACATCCAGAAAATGTGGAGAAGATGATGTTCATTAAAATGAATTATAATCAATTCCTCCGCGGAGACATTGACCAGCAGCAATTGCCTCCACAAAGTACACAGGGAGCTGAGATGGTGGATTCCAGTGGGGACGAATTGATAATCTGTGAGGAGGGGGATGTACACGGTGATATATCGGAGGGTGAAGATGAGGTGGACATCTTGCCTCTGTAGAGCCAGTTTGTGCAAGGAGAGATTAATTGCTTCTTTTTTGGGGGGGGTCCAAACCAACCCGTCATATCAGTCACAGTCGTGTGGCAGACCCTGTCACTGAAATGATGGGTTGGTTAAAGTGTGCATGTCCTGTTTTGTTTATACAACATAAGGGTGGGTGGGAGGGCCCAAGGACAATTCCATCTTGCACCTCTTTTTTCTTTTCTTTTTCTTTGCATCATGTGCTGATTGGGGAGGGTTTTTTGGAAGGGACATCCTGCGTGACACTGCAGTGCCACTCCTAGATGGGCCCGGTGTTTGTGTCGGCCACTAGGGTCGCTAATCTTACTCACACAGTCAGCTACCTCATTGCGCCTCTTTTTTTCTTTGCGTCATGTGCTGTTTGGGGAGGGTTTTTTGGAAGGGACATCCTGCGTGACACTGCAGTGCCACTCCTAGATGGACCCGGTGTTTGTGTCGGCCACTAGGGTCGCTTATCTTACTCACACAGCGACCTCGGTGCAAATTTTAGGACTAAAAATAATATTGTGAGGTGTGAGGTATTCAGAATAGACTGAAAATGAGTGTAAATTATGGTTTTTGAGGTTAATAATACTTTGGGATCAAAATGACCCCCAAATTCTATGATTTAAGCTGTTTTTTAGTGTTTTTTGAAAAAAACACCCGAATCCAAAACACACCCGAATCCGACAAAAAAAATCCGGTGAGGTTTTGCCAAAACGCGTTCGAACCCAAAACACGGCCGCGGAACCGAACCCAAAACCAAAACACAAAACCCGAAAAATTTCAGGCGCTCATCTCTAATCTATACGGCTCCCCCCCAAAAAAAGGTTGAAGTTTTGTAAAAGTGAACTCATTATATAAGATAAAAGCTGATTTTACGGTTCATAGATGAAGGCAGTGTCTCAATTGCCTACCTTATCTGCACATCTCTGATCAATACTCACCAAATTTCCAGCAGTGTACACTGCTGCACCTATATATAATGCCCACATGTACCCTTTTGCTCATATATTGTGTGTAAATCTGGCTCTGGTACTAGCCAGCGCCTCCTGAGCAAATTACCTCACCACACGTCACTGGATGAAGGGGCATATGTAATAGGGTCCGAGGTTCGGGATGCCGGCGTATCTCTGACTTTTTTTTAAAGGGGAAATCATTTACAAGTCATGGTTTTTGCCTTGTAAATGAGTGCCCCTTTAAAAAAATGTCCGAGATCAGCCAGCATCCCGAACCTCTGGCAAACTCGAACCTTGTTACATAATACATATGCCCTGAAATTTACAATTTTTTTGGTTTGGAGGTGGTTAAAGGTAAAAAATCTATTGTGTGGGGTGGAAAACCACCCAAACTCCCGACGCAATTGCACTAAATAATTAACAAAGTCAGATATTCATCTGCTGCAAATAATTTGGGGCTTTTGCGGAGCCCCAAGAAAATAGACAAAAACAGAACTAAGGAATTATTGTGCTTGATGTACTGACAATATTACTAGTTTTAATCAAAATAATGTGTTTGGATTCATTCAATAAAATGAGAAACTTGCTTAAAATAAATAGTTTTACTGTATTCTATTAAAATACACCTTATAATAACAACAATGGAATAACAACAATTGTTATCACATAAAAATTGCAATATATGATGTTACTAAAATATAAATGAAAAAGAGCTGGATAATAAGTAACAATCCCGGACCGCAGCCAAAGGATTTTGGTAGATTCTGCACGCTGATTATTAAATAGCAACAATGTGTTTCCTTTCAATAAAGCAAAACATGTACCAATACTGAAAGTAGTAGTAATGCTACGAATTGTATGCACACACAGTAGGATGCTCAAAGTCCTGCAGTATATTAAATTAATAGCAGTGACAGTTCACCTGCCACCGGTGTCCCGGTGCAGGAGGTAACTCTGTATGATAATTACCCGATCCAGCGGGAGTTTCCAACAGTAACAGAGATGATGACACAAAGTATCCGGTATTTGTTCACCCTGTGCATGCAATTTCACAATAGCCGCTGACAGTGAATAATGTCGGAGTCCTGTCCTGAGAAGCGGGATGGATAGCACACCTTACTCCGGTTGGAGATACCCACAATAGTGATGTTTGCTGCAGTTAACAGCTGCTCCCAGCACGCTGACACCCAATAGTGTGTACGGCAATTGCGAGCTTGATTACCACCATCAGCTGCTACTTGTGCATACCCGTCACAGCGTGTATAAGAATCACAGCTCCTGTGGTCAGTTGACGTGGCCGCAGATTTAGCCCCGCAATATAGCGGCCCGTTATTCAAATGATAACCAGCTCAAACGACAGCGATGATGTCAACGCGTTTCGTCCCGTATAGACTCGGGACTTCCTCAAGACAATCAGCGGTCCAGGATTGTTACTTATTATCCAGCTCTTTTTCATTTATATTTTAGTAACATCATACATTGCAATTTTTATGTGATAACAATTGTTATTCCATTGTTGTTATTATAAGGTGTATTTTAATAGAATACAGTAAAATAATTTATTTTAAGCAAGTTTCTGGTTTTTTTGAATGAATCCAAGCACATTCTTTTGATTAAAACTAGTAATATTGTCAGTATATCAGGCGGTTAAAGGTAAAAATATTTCAGACTTGAATGCAAAAAATGTATAAGGATGGAAGTAGAAATACAAATATTTTTCTGAACTCCCTACTTCAGTTTATCTGTATCTCATCTTAATTAGTCCTTTGATGCTGCTAAAAAATTATCCTGTTTAATGGCCTTGTCCCCAAAAGTTTCTGTCACTGTATACAGTAGATGCGGAATTACGGGTACATTTACTAAGCAGTGATAAGAGCGGAGAAGTGAGCCAGTGAAGAAGTTGCCCATGGCAACCAATCAGCACTGAAGTAACATCTATAATTTGCATACTATAAAATGATACAGAGCTGCTGATTGGTTGATGGGGAAATTTCTCCACTGGCTCACTTCTCCGCTCATATCACTGCTTAGTAAATGTTCCCCTAAGTGTATAAACGTCACCCCCCAACACCAACACCACCTCCACCTTCTTCATTGGAATGATGATGTATTCATGAGCTCATATAATTCCTTGTATCCTTGGGGTTACATTGTCCCCATGTGATACATCTGCCTGTGGTGAAACTTTGTAACAAGGATCTGTTGTGTTTCCTAAATCCTGAAAACAGCTATAATTTTATTCACAAGATGTGGTCTTAGCCCTGCGTTATCCCATAAATATCCCAAAAGCAGATAGACTATGAAGTCATATGAGGTCAGTTGCAGTTCTAAAAGGTTTAACACAAGGGGCCTGATTCAGATGTGGTTGGAGTTGCTATCACTGCTGCTTACATAGAAGAAGCAGGGATAGCACTAATGTGGTAATGCAGCAGGAGGCGTCACACCAGGGACGTGCAGTCAGGGGAGGCAGTGCCTCCCCTGTCATAATGATTAAAGAAGATATTTATAGCGCAGATTCTGTGATAAATATCTTATTTTACTATTGTAATCATTTCCCCCCTGTGTATGTGGCTGCATCTGAGGATGTGAGGCAGCGGGGGAGGTGCCTCCCGCTGCTAACACTAAAAGTCCGGGCAGCAGGGGGGGAGGGGGGGCAGGGGGCAGGGCGGAGCAACGGGCTGTGAAAGCCCATTGAAAATGCATGGGGAAGCGGCACCTTTACTGGTGCCTCAATGACAGGGGTGTGCATTCAGCCCCGATGAATGCACGTCCCTGTCAGTCCCCCAGATGTGATTGGCCCAGCAGATCCAGTGCTGGATCCACTGTCCAATCAGTATCGAGATGCATATTTTTACTTTCACGGTGTGTGTTGTGTTTTTATTTGGTTATTTTTGTTGTTGTAGAACTACAGTTACCAGCGGGCCCGCTTTATTTCCCTGCATGCTGGTACTTGAGGTTCTCCAAGTACCAGCAAGTGGGGGAGGCTTGCTGGGCCTTGTAGTTCCACAACAACAAAAAACTATATTCTTTTTCTTTACACACTTATGGCACCCACTCCCCAGGGGTGCTATGGACTGCTTCGGGCCTCATCCCTGGCCCTTGGGTGCCTGGAGGGGGGAACCTTGATTTAAGGGGTCCCCACTCCTCAAGGTAACCCCCGACCAGGGGTGACTAGTTGGGGGGGTAATGCCACGGCCGCAGGGACCTACATAAATGTGTCTCCCGGCTGTGGCATTATGTCCCTGGCTAGTGGAGCCCGGTGCTGGTTTTAAAAATACGGGGGACCCCTACATCTTTTGTCCCCCAAATTTTTGAACCAGGACCAGACTAAGAGCCCAGTGCTGGTTGTCTAAATACGGGGAACCCCTGTCCAATTTTCCCCCCAGTATTTAAACAACCTGGACCGGCTTAAAGAGCCCGAGGCTGGTTATACTTAGGAGAGGGGAGCTCACGCATTTTTTTTTTTACATTTTTTAACCCATTCAGACCCTTCTCTATTTAGTTAATGGAAGCCCTGGACAACAAAATTGCATTCATGTCCTCCTCCTACTCCCTTCCCAGTCCCAAACACTAATTTATTTTTTTTTTCTATAAAAATGTACAGCAAGTATAATGAGCAAGCCGGCAGCAGACATTGGCGGCATCGGACTGAGATGCAAATTAGTGGCGGAGTGCTGGGTCAGTTGATGGTGGGCGAGATTGTAAGCCATTGGCGGTGGCAGCGGGCAGCGGCTCAGAGGCAGTAGCGGGCATTGGCTCGTCGGCGGTAGGGGTCATCGGCAGGATTCGGCGGACATTATGGCTGTAGTGCCTCACCAGCCACTGACCTCACCGCACGCCACTGCATCACACCTCCCGCTGCATTACTGACGCAGTATCAGATCTACCCCGGCACCATCGGCTGGCTACATAGAGGCCAAGATCTCCACTTTCTGGTAAAGATCCTGCCCTCTTCCCAAACCAGCAATGGTGCCACCCGCTGCCCGCCCTCAAACGGCATCAGACTGTCAACCACTGACAGTCTGATGCCGTCCTTGCATCCTGTGTCGCAGAACCCATTCGTGCACATGCAGAACGGGTCCTGCACATGCGCAAAGTACCAAACATCAGTACTCCAACCACATCTGAATTAGGCCCCGGGTGCACAATCTGATCTGTGTGAAGGATGTAATGGGAGATGACTGCGTACTGAAGAGCAGCAAATTACTTCTAAACAATCTATATGACAACGTTTTTGAGAGTGATTATATAGTGTTACTAGCTGGAGTACCCGGCGTTGCCCGGGATTTTAAGAATGTCTGTTTACAAAAATAAATTTAAATATTTAAACACACAGTATAAATAACATTGTAGACGTGCTTTGTTACGGGATGAGGATGGTAAATTAGAATGATAGTTGTTCGTTAATTTACATTGGTTGGAGATCTAGTATATGGGCATACAGTATATTGCTTCCCTGACCCTGCTCTTCCCACTATACAACTCTCAGTCTGTGGCTTCCTGCTGCCTCCATTCCCCTCCTTACATCTTGTCAGTGCCAGGGGCAAACGCAGGATTTGTAAAGGGGGGTTTCCACTCCAGATAGAGTATGTGAGATTGTATATATATGTACATATATATATATATACACACACACATATATATATATATATATGTGCACCGGAAATTTTTCGCGTTTTGTGTTTTGGTTTTGGGTTCGGTTCCGCAGCCGTGTTTTGGATTCGGACGCGTTTTGGCAAAACCTCACCGAAATTTTTTTGTCGGATTCGGGTGTGTTTTGGATTCGGGTGTTTTTTTCAAAAAACCCTAAAAAACAGCTTAAATCATAGAATTTGGGGGTCATTTTGATCCCATAGTATTATTAACCACAATAACCATAATTTCCACTCATTTCCAGTCTATTCTGAACACCTCACACCTCACAATATTATTTTTAGTCCTAAAATTTGCACCGAGGTCGCTGGATGGCTAAGCTAAGCGACACAAGTAGCCGACACAAACACCTGGCCCATCTAGGAGTGGCACTGCAGTGTCAGGCAGGATGGCACTTCAAAAAAATAGCCCCCAAACAGCACATGATGCAAAGAAAAAAAGAGGCGCACCAAGGTGGCTGTGTGACTAAGCTAAGCGACACAAGTGGCCGACACAAACACCTGGCCCATCTAGGAGTGGCACTGCAGTGTCAGGCAGGATGGCCCTTCAAAAAAATACTCCCCAAACAGCACATGATGCACAGAAAAAAAGAGGCGCACCAAGGTGGCTGTGTGACTAAGCTAAGCGACACAAGTGGCCGACACAAACACCTGGCCCATCTAGGAGTGGCACTGCAGTGTCAGACAGGATAGCCCTTCAAGAAAATACTCCCCAAACAGCACATGATGCAAAGAAAAAAAGAGGCGCACCAAGGTGGCTGTGTGACTAAGCTAAGCGACACAAGTGGCCGACACAAACACCTGGCCCATCTAGGAGTGGCACTGCAGTGTCAATCAAGACAGGATGGCCCTTCCAAAAAATTGTCCCCAAACAGCACATGATGCAAAGAAAAAAAGAGGCGCACCAAGGTCGCTGTGTGACTAAGCTAAGCGACACAAGTGGCCGACACAAACACCTGGCCCATCTAGGAGTGGCACTGCAGTGTCAATCAAGACAGGATGGCCCTTCCAAAAAATTGTCCCCAAACAGCACATGATGCAAAGAAAAAAAGAGGCGCACCAAGGTGGCTGTGTGACTAAGCTAAGCGACACAAGTGGCCGACACAAACACCTGGCCCATCTAGGAGTGGCACTGCAGTGTCAGGCAGGATGGCCCTTCCAAAAAATTGTCCCCAAACAGCACATGATGCAAAGAAAAAAAGAGGCGCACCAAGGTGGCTGTGTGACTAAGCTAAGCAACACAAGTGGCCGACACAAACACCTGGCCCATCTAGGAGTGGCACTGCAGTGTCAGGCAGGATGGCCCTTCAAAAAAATTGTCCCCAAACAGCACATGATGCAAAGAAAAAAAGAGGCGCACCAAGGTGGCTGTGTGACTAAGCTAAGCGACACAAGTGGCCGACACAAACACCTGGCCCATCTAGTAGTGGCACTGCAGTGTCAGGCAGGATGGCCCTTCAAAAAAATTGTCCCCAAACAGCACATGATGCAAAGAAAAAAAGAGGCGCACCAAGGTCGCTGTGTGACTAGGCTAAGCGACACAAGTGGCCGACACAAACACCTGGCCCATCTAGGAGTGGCATTGCAGTGTCAGGCAGGATGGCCCTTCAAAAAAATACTCCCCAAACAGCACATGATGCAAAGAAAATAAGAGGCGCACCAAGGTCGCTGTGTGACTAAGCTAAGCGACACAAGTGGCCGACACAAACACCTGGCCCATCTAGGAGTGGCACTGCAGTGTCAGGCAGGATGGCCCTTCAAAAAAAATTGTCCCCAAACAGCACATGATGCAAAGAAAAATGAAAGAAAAAAGAGGTGCAAGATGGAATTGTCCTTGGGCCCTCCCACCCACCCTTATGTTGTATAAACAGGACATGCACACTTTAACGAACCCATCATTTCAGTGACAGGGTCTGCCACACGACTGTGACTGAAATGACTGGTTGGTTTGGGCCCCCACCAAAAAAGAAGCAATCAATCTCTCCTTGCACAAACTGGCTCTACAGAGGCAATATGTCCACCTCATCATCATCCTCCGATTCCTCACCCCTTTCACTGTGTACATCCCCCTCCTCACAGATTATTAATTCGTCCCCACTGGAATCCACCATCTCAGGTCCCCGTGTACTTTCTGGAGGCAATTGCTGCTGGTGAATGTCTCCACGGAGGAATTGATTATAATTCATTTTAATGAACATCATCTTCTCCACATTTTCTGGAAGTAACCTCGTACGCCGATTGCTGACAAGGTGAGCGGCTGCACTAAACACTCTTTCAGAGTACACACTGGAGGGAGGGCAACTTAGGTAGAATAAAGCCAGTTTCTGCAAGGGCTTTCAAATTGCCTCTTTTTCTTGCCAGTATACGTACTGACTGTCTGACGTGCCTACTTGGATGCGGTCACTCATATAATCCTCCACCATTCTTTCAATGGTGAGAGAATCATATGCAGTGACAGTAGACGACATGTCAGTAATCGTTGGCAGGTCCTTCAGTCCGGACCAGATGTCAGCACTCGCTCCAGACTGCCCTGCATCACCGCCAGCGGGTGGGCTCGGAATTCTTAGCCTTTTCCTCGCACCCCCAGTTGCGGGAGAATGTGAAGGAGGAGATGGTGACGGGTCACGTTCCGCTTGACTTGACAATTTTCTCACCAGCAGGTCTTTGAACTTCTGCAGACTTGTGTCTGCCGGAAAGAGATACAACGTAGGTTTTAAATCTAGGATCGAGCACGGTGGCCAAAATGTAGTGCTCTGATTTCAGCAGATTGACCACCCGTGAATCCTGGTTAAGCGAATTAAGGGCTCCATCCACAAGTCCCACATGCCTAGCGGAATTGCTCTGTTTTAGCTCTTCTGCAAAAGCCTGATGAGGGGAATGACCTGACTCAGGCTGGCAGTGTCTGAACTGACTTCATGTGTGGCAAGTTCAAAGGGTTGCAGAACCTTGCACAACGTTGAAATCATTCTCCACTGCGCTTGAGTCAGGTGCATTCCACCTCCTTTGCCTATATCGTGGCCAGATGTATAGGCTTGAATGGCTTTTTGCTGCTCCTCCATCCTCTGAAGCACATAGAGGGTTGAATTCCACCTCATTACCACCTCTTGCTTCAGATGATGGCAGGGCAGGTTCAGGAATGTTTGGTGGTGCTCCAGTCTTCTGTACGCGGTGCCTGAATGCCGAAAGTGGCCCGCAATTCTTCGGGCCACCGACAGCATCTCTTGCACGCCCCTGTCGTTTTTTAAATAATTCTGCACCACCAAATTCAAGGTATGTGCATAACATGGGACGTGATGGAATTTGCCCAGATGTAATGCACGCACAATATTGCTGGCGTTGTCCGATGTCACAAATCCCCAGGAGAGTCCAATTGGGGTAAGCCATTCTGCGATGATCTTCCTCAGTTGCCGTAAGAGGTTTTCAGCTGTGTGCCTATTCTGGAAAGCGGTGATACAAAGCATAGCCTGCCTAGGAACGAGTTGGCGTTTGCGAGATGCTGCTACTGGTGCCGCCGCTGCTGTTCTTGCTGCGGGAGGCAATACATCTACCCAGTGGGCTGTCACAGTCATATAGTCCTGAGTCTGCCCTGCTCCACTTGTCCACATGTCCGTGGTTAAGTGGACTTTGGGTACAACTGCATTTTTTAGGACACTGGTGAGTCTTTTTCTGAGGTCTGTGTACATTTTCGGTATCGCCTGCCTAGAGAAATGGAACCTAGATGGTATTTGGTACCGGGGACACAGTACCTCAATCAAGTCTCTAGTTGGCTCTGAATTAACGATGGATACCGGAACCACGTTTCTCACCGCCCAGGCTGCCAAGGCCTCAGTTATCCGCTTTGCAGCAGGATGACTGCTGTGATATTTCATCTTCCTCGCAAATGACTGTTGGACAGTCAATTGCTTACTGGAAGTAGTACAAGTGGTCTTCCGACTTCCCCTCTGGGATGACGATTGACTCCCAGCAGCAACAACAGCAGCGCCAGCAGCAGTAGGCGTTACACTCAAGGATGCATCGGAGGAATCCCAGGCAGGAGAGGACTCGTCAGACTTGACAGTGACATGGCCTGCAGGACTATTGGCTTTCCTGGGTAAGGAGGAAATTGACACTGAGGGAGTTGGTGGTGTGGTTTGCAGGAGCTTGGTTACAAGAGGAAGGGATTTAGTGGTCAGTGGACTGCTTCTGCTGTCACCCAAAGTTTTTGAACTTGTCACTGACTTATGATGAATGCGCTGCAGGTGACGTATAAGGGAGGATGTTCCGAGGTGGTTAACGTCCTTACCCCTACTTATTACAGCTTGACAAAGGCAACACACGGCTTGACACCTGTTGTCCGCATTTGTGTTGAAATAATTCCACACCGAAGAGCTGATTTTTTTTGTATTTTGACCAGGCATGTCAAGGGCCATATTCCTCCCACGGACAACAGGTGTCTCCCCGGGTGCCTGACTTAAACAAACCACCTCACCATCAGAATCCTCCTTGTCAATTTCCTCCCCAGCGCCAGCAACACCCATATCCTCATCCTGGTGTACTTCAACACTGACATCTTCAATTTGACTATCAGGAACTGGACTGCGGGTGCTCCTTCCAGCACTTGCAGGGGGCGTGCAAATGGTGGAAGGCGCAAGCTCTTCCCGTCCAGTGTTGGGAAGGTCAGGCATCGCAACCGACACAATTGGACTCTCCTTGGGGATTTGTGATTTTGAAGAACGCACAGTTCTTTGCTGTGCTTTTGCCAGCTTAAGTCTTTTCTTTTTTCTAGCGAGAGGATGAGTGCTTCCATCCTCATTTGAAGCTGAACCACTAGCCATGAACATAGGCCAGGGCCTCAGCCGCTCCTTGCCACTCCATGTCGTAAATGGCATATTGGCAAGTTTACGCTTCTCCTCAGACGCTTTTAATTTAGATTTTTGGGTCATTTTACTGAACTTTTGTGTTTTGGATTTTACATGCTCTCTACTATGACATTGGGCATCGGCCTTGGCAGACGACGTTGATGGCATTTCATCGTCTCGGCCATGACTAGTGGCAGCAGCTTCAGCACGAGGTGGAAGTGGATCTTGATCTTTCCCTTTAACCTCCACATTTTTGTTCTCCATTTTTTAATGTGTGGAATTATATGCCAGTATCAATAGCAATGGCCTACTACTATATTTCCTGCGCAAAACTAAAATAAAACAGGTATAGAATGTAGATGGATAGTATACTTAATGGATGACGAGTGACGACACAGAGGTAGGTACACAGCAGTGGCCTACCGTACTGCTATATATAGTATACTGGTGGACACTGTCAGCAAACTGCAAAACTGTCTAAAATGCACCACAGGTATAGAATGTAGATGGATAGTATACTTAATGGATGACGAGTGACGACACAGAGGTAGGTACACAGCAGTGGCCTACCGTACTGCTATATATAGTATACTGGTGGACACTGTCAGCAAACTGCAAAACTGTCTAAAATGCACCACAGGTATAGAATGTAGATGGATAGTATACTTAATGGATGACGAGTGACGACACAGAGGTAGGTACACAGCAGTGGCCTACCGTACTGCTATATATAGTATACTGGTGGACACTGTCAGCAAACTGCAAAACTGTCTAAAATGCACCACAGGTATAGAATGTAGATGGATAGTATACTTAATGGATGATGAGTGATGACACAGAGGTAGGTACACAGCAGTGGCCTACCGTACTGCTATATATAGTATACTGGTGGACACTGTCAGCAAACTGCAAAACTGTCTAAAATGCACCACAGGTATAGAATGTAGATGGATAGTATACTTAATGGATGACGAGTGACGACACAGAGGTATGTACACAGCAGTGGCCTACCGTACTGCTATATATAGTATACTGGTGGACACTGTCAGCAAACTGCAAAACTGTCTAAAATGCACCACAGGTATAGAATGTAGATGGTGACCGCGTTTGAAAAAATGTGTGTGGCCCCCATGAATCCCTTACATACTGTGTCCACCCTGTACAGACTCCTATGTACGTCTGACTCCCCGACCCCTCCCCTTTTCACCCAAAAATGGGAGAGGGATTTGAACATCTCACTCTCAGACAGGGAATGGGACTCTGTTTTTCTTAAAGCCCATAAGAGCTCCATTTGTATACAGGTCAGAGAAACGCAATACAAGATCCTGATGAGATGGTACAGACACCCTACCCTCTTACACGTCATTTCCCCATCCATCTCACCTGCCTGCTGGAGGTGCCATAGGGACCTAGGCTCTCTGCTACACATCTGGTGGACCTGCCCCCTTATTAAAAGTTTCTGGGATGATGTAATCTCTATTTCCGGTGATATCCTACATGCTTCTGTCCCATCTGACCCGGCCTTTTGGTTGCTAAACCACACCACTACCCCAATCTCTACTTACAAGTCATCTTTACTACGACACCTTGGCAATGCCGCACGGGCAGTAATCCCCACATTGTGGAAATCCGCTAGTCCTCCTACACGGTATACCTGGTTCTCCAGACTAGACTATTACATGAATATGGAAGATGTATTATTGAGCGCTGGAGACAGACGCTCTGAATTTATTGCTATGTGGTGGCCTTGGATAGAATACAAGACCTCTGAGTCATATAAGACTTACATTTCCTCTGCGAAATGAAGCGGGTGGCGGGGGCCGCTCTGTGGTTCACTGTTTGACAAGGGTCCCGGACCAATATGCTTAACTCTCAATTCATTACACATATTTTACCCTCCTTTTCTCAGCATACTCGGTTCAGTCACCTCACTCTTTTGTTGTTTTCTTTTTCTTGTTCTATACCTATGCTCTATCATGCTTCTTAGTTCAAAATGTTAATATAGACTATAACTATATTGAACACTCGGCTACCAATTTGTCTATGCTCAATTTGTCACTTTATTATGCCGTTGATTGATATTCAGATATGTTTACAAGCTGTTATAAGTCTGTATTCGTTTTAATAAAAACAGATTATACAAAAAAAAAGAATGTAGATGGATAGTATACTTAATGGATGACGAGTGACGACACAGAGGTAGGTACACAGCAGTGGCCTACCGTACTGCTATATATAGTATACTGGTGGACACTGTCAGCAAACTGCAAAACTGTCTAAAATGCACCACATGTATAGAATGTAGATGGATAGTATACTTAATGGATGACGAGTGACGACACAGAGGTAGGTACACAGCAGTGGCCTACCGTACTGCTATATATAGTATACTGGTGGACACTGTCAGCAAACTGCAAAACTGTCTAAAATGCACCACAGGTATAGAATGTAGATGGATAGTATGCTTAATGGATGACGAGTGACGACACAGAGGTAGGTACACAGCAGTGGCCTACCGTACTGCTATATATAGTATACTGGTGGACACTGTCAGCAAACTGCAAAACCGTCTAAAATGCACCACAGGTATAGAATGTAGATGGATAGTATACTTAATGGATGACGAGTGACGACACAGAGGTAGGTACACAGCAGTGGCCTACCGTACTGCTATATACAGTATACTGGTGGACACTGTCAGCAAACTGCAAAACTGTCTAAAATGCACCACAGGTATAGAATGTAGATGGATAGTATACTTAATGGATGACGAGTGACGACACAGAGGTAGGTACAGCAGTGGCCTACCGTACTGCTATATATATTTTACTGGTGGACACTGTCAGCAAACTGCTAAACTAGTCTAAAATGCACCACAGGTATACAATGCAGATGGATAGTATACTTAATGGATGACGAGTGACGACACAGAGGTAGGTACACAGCAGTGGCCTACCGTACTGCTATATACAGTATACTGGTAGACACTGTCAGCAAACTGCAAAACTGTCTAAAATGCACCACAGGTATAGAATGTAGATGGATAGTATACTTAATGGATGACGAGTGACGACACAGAGGTAGGTACAGCAGTGGCCTACCGTACTGCTATATATATTTTACTGGTGGACACTGTCAGCAAACTGCTAAACTAGTCTAAAATGCACCACAGGTATACAATGCAGATGGATAGTATACTTAATGGATGACGAGTGACGACACAGAGGTAGGTACACAGCAGTGGCCTACCGTACTGCTATATACAGTATACTGGTAGACACTGTCAGCAAACTGCAAAACTGTCTAAAATGCACCACAGGTATAGAATGTAGATGGATAGTATACTTAATGGATGACGAGTGACGACACAGAGGTAGGTACAGCAGTGGCCTACCGTACTGCTATATATATTTTACTGGTGGACACTGTCAGCAAACTGCTAAACTAGTCTAAAATGCACCACAGGTATACAATGCAGATGGATAGTATACTTAATGGATGACGAGTGACGACACAGAGGTAGGTACAGCAGTGCACTCTGCACTGTACTACTCCTATATAATATTAATTATACTGGTGGTCCCCAGTCCCCACAATAAAGCAGCACACTGTGAGCACAGATATGGAGTGTTTTTCAGGCAGACAACGTATACTGGTGGTCACTGTCAGCAAAACTCTGCACTGTACTCCTGCTATAGCTGCTCCCCAGTCCCCACAATTAAGCAGTGTGAGCACTCAGCACAGATATATCATGCAGCACACTGAGCACAGATATGGTATGGAGCGTTTTTTCAGGCAGAGAACGGATAAAAACTGGTGG
The DNA here is from genome assembly GCF_028390025.1 of Pseudophryne corroboree. Classification (NCBI taxonomy): domain Eukaryota; kingdom Metazoa; phylum Chordata; class Amphibia; order Anura; family Myobatrachidae; genus Pseudophryne; species Pseudophryne corroboree. The sequence continues at coordinate 195,439,950 of NC_086450.1, read as the reverse complement.
TCACTTATCAGCAAAACTCTGCACTGTACTCCTCCTAACAGCTGCTCCCCAATCCTCCCCACAAAGAAGAAATAAAGTAAACCAATCAACTTCTACAATAAACGGAGAGGACGCCAGCCACATCCTCTCCCTATCATCTCCAATGCACGAGTGAAAATGGCGGCGACGCGCGGCTGCTTATATAGAATCCGAATCTCGCGAGAATCCAACAGCGGGATGATGACGTTCGGGCGCGCTCGGGTTAGCCTAGCAAGGCGGGAAGGTTCTAACCTGCCTCGGACCCGTGTGAAAAAGGTGAAGTTCGGGGGGGTTCGGTTTCGGAGAAACCGAACCCTCTCATCACTAATATATATACATATATACACACACACGTATGTATATACAGTCATACACACACGCATGCATGTGTGTGTGTGTGTGTGTGTGTGTATATATATATATATATATATATATATATGTAATATAGGTATGTGTTTTGGGATGGTACTGGGATGACGGCAGTCATGATCCCGACACCTGCGAGTTACGTATCCTGGCCCCCTAACCCTCCTTTCCTGCATCCTGACCCTAACCCACAATCCCCCAAACCCTGCAGCATAACCCTAACCCTCCCCAGTGGCGCCCAACCCTAACCCCCCTCCTTGCAGCCTACTACTACATATATATATATATATATATGTGTGTGTATATATATATATATATACACACACACACACACACACACACACACACACACACACACACACACACACGTGTATGTATGTATGTATATATATATATATACATATATATATATATATATATGTATGTGTATATAGATATATATATATATAGATATATATACATACACACATTACTGGCAGCCCTCCCAGGACTTTTCAGTCAGTACTTGTTGATACACTTTAGCGACAGCTTACTTCCTCTCTCTATATATATATATGAGACATACTCACTGCGCTTCCACCGCTGCCAGTGCCTGCCTTCTCCACCGCCTTCCCCCCACGTTCCCCACCGCCTGCTGCTGCTGCTGCCGAGGACCCGCATTTCCCGCTGCTCCTGGTGCCTGCCTCCCATGTCGCTGCCTTCACTGCTGCAGTCGGTCCTGCTGCTGGCGCCTGCTTTCCCCCGCCAATGCCTTACTGACGAAATCCTGCAGCCCCTGCCGCTGCTAAATATCCGTCTCTCCTGCAAGCAAAGTGCCTGCAGCTTCCAAGTGCCCGCCGCTGATGAGTGCCTCCAGCTCCTCTCGCCAGAGAAGCAGCCCACGGCAGTGTGTGAAGAGCTCTGCTGTCCACTAAAAAAAAAACTTGGTCCGTCAGGGGGGGTTTCTGGGTACTCGGAAACCCCCCTGCGTGCGCCACTGAGTGCCCCTGTGAAATTATCGATTTTTGTACAGTTTCTTATATAGCGCAGCACATTATGTATCTCCTGATATACTCTGTTCTGCTGGTGGACCGTGCTACTTCCAGTATATAACTCTCAGTGTGTGGGTTCGTGCTACCTCCATTCCCCTCTTCACATCATGTCACTACCCTGTCACATGCAGCCCTGTCATCACTAACATATCATGCATGTCCTGATATAGTCTGTGCTGCCTGCCCACCCCTAGGGGTGCTAGTGGTGTGTTACCCCCACAGTGTTTGTTCCCAGAGTGTAAGTCATATGTGTAGCAAGTTTGGTGTAAATTGCTCCAGGCATTCCAGACTTATGCTGTCTGCTGAAAAACTCTGTGCTGCTGTCTCACCCCTAGGGGTGCTAGGGGTGTCTTACCCCACAGTGTTTGTTCCCAGAGTGTAAGTCATATGTGTAGCAAGTTTGGTGTAAATTGCTCTAGGCATTCCAGAGTTATGCTGTCTGCTAAAAAAACTCTGTGCTGCCGCCTCACCCCTAGGGGTGCTAGGGGTGTCTTACCCCCCCAGTGTTTGTTCCCAGTTTGTAAGTCATATGTGTAGACAAACAAAGAGGAAGGGGGGTGCAAATCCCCACCCCCAAATTCCCTTCCGCACACTGAAAATTACCTGTAACCATCCCTGAATCTATCTGGTAATAAAATTCAGAGAATTTGTCACAAATGTTTGCAAACACATGTTTAAGCTGCTGGCCACTTCACGGCTTCTCTGATACAGCAGTCCTAACTACTTAATAGCAGTGCCCACATTGGGCCATGTAATTTGTCACAGTACGCCTCATGATAAAGGTCAATACTAAAACATTTCCAGACAGAGAGCTAACTTACCAGGGAGCCACCCCCAGGATCTCCCATTGGCACTACAAGGAACAGCATGCCTTCCAAATGCTGCTCCCATTCAATGCCTCATGCTCACAAGCAGACAAACAATTTGGAAGCTGCTCAATCATACCTGGAGATAATTATATATCAGGTGCTGGAAGGGGGAGGGGTCATAGACAGACAAACAAAGAGGAAGGGGGGTGCAAATCCCCACCCCCAAATTCCCTTCCGCACACTGAAAATTACCTGTAACCATCCCTGAATCTATCTGGTAATAAAATTCAGAGAATTTGTCACAAATGTTTGCAAACACATGTTTAAGCTGCTGGCCACTTCACGGCTTCTCTGATACAGCAGTCCTAACTACTTAATAGCAGTGCCCACATTGGGCCATGTAATTTGTCACAGTACGCCTCATGATAAAGGTCAATACTAAAACATTTCCAGACAGAGAGCTAACTTACCAGGGAGCCACCCCCAGGATCTCCCATTGGCACTACAAGGAACAGCATGCCTTCCAAATGCTGCTCCCATTCAATGCCTCATGCTCACAAGCAGACAAACAATTTGGAAGCTGCTCAATCATACCTGGAGATAATTATATATCAGGTGCTGGAAGGGGGAGGGGTCATAGACAGACAAACAAAGAGGAAGGGGGGTGCAAATCCCCACCCCCAAATTCCCTTCCGCACACTGAAAATTACCTGTAACCATCCCTGAATCTATCTGGTAATAAAATTCAGAGAATTTGTCACAAATGTTTGCAAACACATGTTTAAGCTGCTGGCCACTTCACGGCTTCTCTGATACAGCAGTCCTAACTACTTAATAGCAGTGCCCACATTGGGCCATGTAATTTGTCACAGTACGCCTCATGATAAAGGTCAATACTAAAACATTTCCAGACAGAGAGCTAACTTACCAGGGAGCCACCCCCAGGATCTCCCATTGGCACTACAAGGAACAGCATGCCTTCCAAATGCTGCTCCCATTCAATGCCTCATGCTCACAAGCAGACAAACAATTTGGAAGCTGCTCAATCATACCTGGAGATAATTATATATCAGGTGCTGGAAGGGGGAGGGGTCATAGACAGACAAACAAAGAGGAAGGGGGGTGCAAATCCCCACCCCCAAATTCCCTTCCGCACACTGAAAATTACCTGTAACCATCCCTGAATCTATCTGGTAATAAAATTCAGAGAATTTGTCACAAATGTTTGCAAACACATGTTTAAGCTGCTGGCCACTTCACGGCTTCTCTGATACAGCAGTCCTAACTACTTAATAGCAGTGCCCACATTGGGCCATGTAATTTGTCACAGTACGCCTCATGATAAAGGTCAATACTAAAACATTTCCAGACAGAGAGCTAACTTACCAGGGAGCCACCCCCAGGATCTCCCATTGGCACTACAAGGAACAGCATGCCTTCCAAATGCTGCTCCCATTCAATGCCTCATGCTCACAAGCAGACAAACAATTTGGAAGCTGCTCAATCATACCTGGAGATAATTATATATCAGGTGCTGGAAGGGGGAGGGGTCATAGACAGACAAACAAAGAGGAAGGGGGGTGCAAATCCCCACCCCCAAATTCCCTTCCGCACACTGAAAATTACCTGTAACCATCCCTGAATCTATCTGGTAATAAAATTCAGAGAATTTGTCACAAATGTTTGCAAACACATGTTTAAGCTGCTGGCCACTTCACGGCTTCTCTGATACAGCAGTCCTAACTACTTAATAGCAGTGCCCACATTGGGCCATGTAATTTGTCACAGTACGCCTCATGATAAAGGTCAATACTAAAACATTTCCAGACAGAGAGCTAACTTACCAGGGAGCCACCCCCAGGATCTCCCATTGGCACTACAAGGAACAGCATGCCTTCCAAATGCTGCTCCCATTCAATGCCTCATGCTCACAAGCAGACAAACAATTTGGAAGCTGCTCAATCATACCTGGAGATAATTATATATCAGGTGCTGGAAGGGGGAGGGGTCATAGACAGACAAACAAAGAGGAAGGGGGGTGCAAATCCCCACCCCCAAATTCCCTTCCGCACACTGAAAATTACCTGTAACCATCCCTGAATCTATCTGGTAATAAAATTCAGAGAATTTGTCACAAATGTTTGCAAACACATGTTTAAGCTGCTGGCCACTTCACGGCTTCTCTGATACAGCAGTCCTAACTACTTAATAGCAGTGCCCACATTGGGCCATGTAATTTGTCACAGTACGCCTCATGATAAAGGTCAATACTAAAACATTTCCAGACAGAGAGCTAACTTACCAGGGAGCCACCCCCAGGATCTCCCATTGGCACTACAAGGAACAGCATGCCTTCCAAATGCTGCTCCCATTCAATGCCTCATGCTCACAAGCAGACAAACAATTTGGAAGCTGCTCAATCATACCTGGAGATAATTATATATCAGGTGCTGGAAGGGGGAGGGGTCATAGACAGACAAACAAAGAGGAAGGGGGGTGCAAATCCCCACCCCCAAATTCCCTTCCGCACACTGAAAATTACCTGTAACCATCCCTGAATCTATCTGGTAATAAAATTCAGAGAATTTGTCACAAATGTTTGCAAACACATGTTTAAGCTGCTGGCCACTTCACGGCTTCTCTGATACAGCAGTCCTAACTACTTAATAGCAGTGCCCACATTGGGCCATGTAATTTGTCACAGTACGCCTCATGATAAAGGTCAATACTAAAACATTTCCAGACAGAGAGCTAACTTACCAGGGAGCCACCCCCAGGATCTCCCATTGGCACTACAAGGAACAGCATGCCTTCCAAATGCTGCTCCCATTCAATGCCTCATGCTCACAAGCAGACAAACAATTTGGAAGCTGCTCAATCATACCTGGAGATAATTATATATCAGGTGCTGGAAGGGGGAGGGGTCATAGACAGACAAACAAAGAGGAAGGGGGGTGCAAATCCCCACCCCCAAATTCCCTTCCGCACACTGAAAATTACCTGTAACCATCCCTGAATCTATCTGGTAATAAAATTCAGAGAATTTGTCACAAATGTTTGCAAACACATGTTTAAGCTGCTGGCCACTTCACGGCTTCTCTGATACAGCAGTCCTAACTACTTAATAGCAGTGCCCACATATGTGTACCAAGTTTATTGTAAAATGGTACAGGCATTCGGGAGTTATGCTGTCTCCTGAAATACTCTGTGCTGCTGTCCCACCCCTAGGGGTGCTAGGGGTGTCTAACCACCACAGAGTTTGTTCCCAGATTGTAAGTCAGATGTGTACCCAGTTTGGTGTAAATTGCTCCAGGCCTTCCACACTTATGCTGTCTGCTTACATACTCTGTGCTGCTGTCGCATCCCTAGGGGTGCTAGGGGTGTCTTCCCCCCACAGTGTTTGTTTCCAGATTGTAAGGCATATGTGTACCAATTGTTTTGTACATTGCTCCAGCAATTCTGGAGTTATGCTGTCTCCTGATATACTATGTGCTGCTGTCTCCCCTCCTCCTAGGGGTGCTAGGGATTTCTAATTGTTTTAGTTGCCTCAGCCAAGTTTTAATACGCTCGTATGTAAAATTTCACGATCTTCACTTGTAAACTGTGGATTTGTATAGAAAAACAGAAGGACGGTTTTTCGCTTTTATATAGTAGATTGGTTTCATAAAAGGACAAAACTAATTTTATATTTTTTTATAGAATATTTGCTTAAATAGATATGGCATTCATATAGCAATCACAATTGCAAGCCATATACTGCACAGAAATCCTGCCAATTGCTGTCTGCATATTGCAAAAAGATTCCCCTTAAATTAATAGCTGGACAGTATATTAGTCATTCCTCCTGATGCAGGCCATCATGTGTCTGCTCAGTTGCTACCCATATATTACGCATACCCCTCCTCCACAAATGGCTGGCTGCATATTGTACAGAAAGTCCCCAAATTCCTGCCCATAAATCACACAGAGATCCCTTTCTCCCTTTTGCTGACCATATATATTTGTTGAGGCCCCCTTCAATTTACCGACTGCCTCCCAGTTATCAGAGTCTTAGCTGAATTAGCTGCTCTGTATAATTTTATAGTATGCAAATGATAAATGTTACTTCAATGCTGATTGGTTGCCATGGGTAGCTTCTCCACTGGCTCACTTCTCCACTCTTTTCACTGCTTAGTACATCTCCCCCTTGGTCACACATGTTCACTGGGATAATGTAGATGCTAGAACCAAGTTGGCTAAAGGACCTCTGACATCAGGGGAAGGAGCTAGGCCGACAGGATAGTTCTTTCACTATCCACGCCACCAACTATTCCCTATGGTAACCTGGTGGCGAGCGAAGTGAGCCACTGAGCCTGAACTGTGGCGAGCAAAGCGAGTCCACGAGGATACATTTTGGGTACCATGTTCGGGCCTTGCTCCTCCCCCTGGTGACATCAGATGTCCTTTCCTGTGTATTAGCATTGTGCAATTTGCATTAGACAAGTCATGCCAAATTTTAACATTTTAAATGCAACATTAAAATTTAGGATACATGTATGTCCCGCTGTGAGACCGTGCAGTTGTAAGGTATCACCTCAAGACCTGTCCCACCTAAATATAATATGCTGCTGTCACAAACTGTTACTTTATAGGCAATTCTGATGACAGCCATTTAACGGGCAGTGACATTCTACACAGATTAGGCCATGTTGGGAAAGGGCATAGCAGCCAGCGCCATTTCAAGCAAAGTTGATAAAAAAAAAAAAGAGCAGTTGGAGGGGTGTCAGTTGGAGCTGCAGAGAGAGGAGATCTGGGAGACGCCACTGAGCAGCGTGACACCGATAAAGGGATAAGCTGCTGAGGGAGAGGCTACAGCAAGCATGGCGGCTGGTTCCATACAGAGTACCGCTGAAGTGAGAGCTGTACTTTGGTTTTGGAGGGGAAGTAGCATCCTGACTTATTACTGTAAATTAATGAATGAAATAATTTTTTTTTATGTCCGCAAGCATTAATTGTTGTGAAACAGACTATGGGGCAAATTCAGCAATGCTTGGAGATAGATTAGGTACCAACCAGTTAGCTCCTGCCACTTTACAGACTGTAGGCCCCATTTATCAATGAGAGATAACCCTTTAGAACTCACTAGAGGGGTTGTGTCCTACTTCAGTATTCAACAAACAGCGGTAAACTAAGTTTGCCCCTGTACTGCTATGGCGAGAGCGATATGGTCCCCATTCCCAGCACTGCCTTTCCAGCTTTAGCGAAGCCTTCCGGGCATTGCTGGGTCCCTGCTGGGTGAAGCAGTCATGCACATGTGCAGACTGGCCATTGCGCTTGCGCATGACACATAAGCCTGTCGCCAGCAGCTTTAGGCTTCCAGCAGCAGAGTGGAGGAAGCCGCTGAGGAGTGAGACATTGCTAGACCTTGCCGGAGAGGTAAGTTATGCTGAATACCAACCAACCATATTCATTAGTGTCACAGTGATACTAAACCGAAATATGCCACTGGTATTAAGATTCAGTGATAAATGGGTCCCTGTGTTTGAAAAATGTCAGGAGCTGATTGGTTGGTAGATTATCTCTCTCCACTTTATCTCTGTCCAAGTGTTGATTCGTATGCCCCATGGTGTGTGATACCTTTATATACATATCAGCACTGTAATCTGAGTGCTAGTAGTGTATACACTTTTAGAGTGGGTACACACCAGAACGACAGCCAATCAGGCCAATGGTCGGGACTATTTCCCTTCGTCCCAGACCATCCCTCATTGGCTGTACACATCAGATGATTTAATAACCAACATCACGATATGTCGTTCCGTCCTTCATTAATATTCACAGCGCTGCATGCGATATTGTCTGGTTTGCCATTTAGAACGGCTGACTGGAAGATGTTGCATGCGACCAGCGGGAGTGCACAATTGAGCGTACACATCAGTTGATATGAACGATTTGTCATTCCGATATGGCAAATTGCGCGGATATCGGACTGACTTGTACCCACCTTGAGGGCCACAAGTTGCACTACAAGTGGGGTATTCAGGTTGAAACAAAATTGAGATGCAATCGCAACTCCCCATGTGTCACTCCAGTGCGCACTCACAGGACCCGCACTGTGTGTGTGCAGGCCAGGGAGATGCAATCACATCTCATTTATGCCAACCTGTACCGCCCCGCAAATGCCTCTGCCTGTCAATCAGGCAGAGGCTTTCGCAGGGCGGTATGGGTTAGCGTCACAGCGTTATGGAGGCAATTACACAGTGTTGTGATTTTACAAATCAGCGATGCGATCGCAATGTCATTTTGATCACATCGCTGACGGTATTGCATACTGGGTGGCCTTGTCCTGTGTTGGGCGGCCCCCAGCATGCAATCGCAGCCAGTTGCAGTTTTGCTAACATGCAAAAACTGCAACTGAAGCTGAAGGCCCAAAGCGTAGACTAGGATTACCAGCATTCACATCATTTCCAGAGTCTTCATCAGACTCTATAATGTTGAAGGCATTGGTATTTGGGTTATAGGACCCTCCATTACTTAAAGGGACATTTTAAGAGGGGTGGTATTCATGTGACCGACGGTCGGGAGACCGACGGTCACATGACCTCCTGCAGCTTCCCGACACCCACTATCCCGATGGTCGGCATGCCGACCAACAGGGACTATTTCCACTCGTGGGTGTCCACGACACCCATAGAGTAGGAATAGAACCCGTGGCGACCGTAGGTCGCCACCCAGCCCGCAGCGTGGCTAACGCAGCGAGCCCGCAAGGGGCTTGCTGCACTCGCCTCTCCCCGCCGGGATCCCGGCGTCGGTATGCTGCCGGGATCCCGGCGTCGGTAAGCTGACCGGCGGTCAGGAGACCGCCGGTCAGCCATACTACACCCTTTAAGAGTGCTAGCAGAATGCATACTATGTTATGTTTATGTATATATCCAGTTTTGGGGTATTTTGTGTATATTGGGGGTCATTCCGAGTTGTTCGCTCAGTATTTTTTTCCGCATCGCAGCGATTTTCCGCTTAGTGCGCATGCGCAATGTCCGCAGTGCGACTGCGCCAAGTAAATTTGCTATGCAGTTAGGAATTTTACTCACGGCTTTTTCATCGTTCTGGTGATCGTAGTGTGATTGACAGGAAGTGGGTGTTACTGGGCGGAAACTGGCCGTTTTATGGGTGTGTGCGGAAAAACGCTAGCGTTTCTGGGAAAAACGCGGGAGTGGCTGGAGAAACGGAGGAGTGTCTGGGCGAACGCTGGGTGTGTTTGTGACGTCAAACCAGGAACGACAAGCACTGAACTGATCGCAGATGCCGAGTAAGTCTGGAGCTACTCAGAAACTGCTAAGAGAGGTGTAATCGCAATATTGCGAATACGTCGTTCGCAATTTTAAGAAGCTAAGATTCACTCCCAGTAGGCGGCGGCTTAGCGTGAGTAAATCTGCTAAAAGCAGCTTGCGAGCGAACAACTCGGAATGAAGGCCATTGAATTTGTCTTAAACATTCTGTACTTTTATCATGATAGTTCATTAGGGATAAAGTTACCAGTAACTGTGAGACTACATTTAATTTATTGTGAATTTAATATATAGTGCTAAATATGTAAAACTCATTTAATTTATTACAACCATCTTGCTGTCCCATTCCAGTTGTCACCTTTGGTGATTTAAATGTATAGATGTGTCCTCTTACATGTTTGCTCCGTGTGCTACAAGACGCGCTACACATAACGTATGATTCCCATGTGACTCGGTAATGGCAAGCATCTTTTTTGCATTTTTTCTGCAAAAATGCATCTTATATGCAAAGTAATGTAATAGGATGCACAAGCAGCTTCTGCTGATTAAAGTTATATGCAGCATGTCTATATTCTGTTTGTGACTGTGGCTGTATTTTCATACAAAATATTATGTAACGTGGCATTTCGGATGCAGATAGAGCAGCTATTACACACAGAATATAGGCATGCCACATATAATTTTAATCAGCAGAAGCTGCTTGTGCATTCTGTTGCATTACTGTGCGTTTAAGGTGCATTTTCGCTGAGAAAAAGCAAAAAAGACGCTCTGCACTTAGCGTGACTGCAGCAAGGATGCAAGAGAACACATCTGTAATATACCATTCTTGTACATGCTAGCTTGGTTGTGCATTTACTGTGTTTGGGGGAAGAACCATTGCCTCTCTGCTGTGATGTGGTCTGAGTTGGAAGTTGCCATCTTGCAAAAAAAAAAAAAAAAAAAAAAAAGACCAGAAGGTTAATATATCAGAGAGGTAACTCCAACTTGCACCCTCTCTACACCATCCATATCATCACCTCACGCCCGTCTATTTTGGACTTATCATTCTTTAGACAACAGTTAAGCCTTAGACAATGGTCTGCACCAGTCCTTCCTTCTTAGTTTGTAATTGACTGGACTAAATTTATTTATCAATATAAATATTGTTTTAGTGTTTTTATTTGGTGTTTATTTTATTCTTTTTACTGTCACAGCCTGGCTTCAGTTTCCGCAAGCTCTGGGCTTTCACCGGACCTGGCTTCCTGATGAGCATTGCGTACCTGGATCCTGGGAACATTGAATCTGACCTTCAGTGTGGGTCTATTGCTGGATTCCAGGTAAACACTAGAAACTGGTGTACCAAGAGTAACTGGAGATGATTCTACATTTTGTATAGAGATGTTTCTGCATGTGGATTAAATATAAATGCCTGATTTAGAATTTAATCATAAACTCTTCAAATTTGGGGGTTTATTTATAAAAAATAGAAATGAGTTTTCTCCAGCAAGTTTACACATAAATAATTTTATATCAGGCATACAAAGGGGCAGATGTATTAAGCCTGTAGAAGTGATAAAGAAGTGATAAGTGGAAGGTGATAACGCACCAGCCAGTGAGCTCCTATCTGTAATTTTTCAAATCCGTAATGATTGGCTGATGCGTTATCACCTTCCCTTTATCATTGCTTTACCACTTCCCCAGGCTTAATACATCTGCCCCACCAAGAGAACAACCAGCGACTAGGAGCAGCCAACCACATTACGGGTATGCTACTACCCCTTTAATTAATAATGGAGAGAAATGTATTGTGAGTTGGTGCTGACAGCCTGGGCAAAAGAAAGTTAATAGCTAAACAACTAATTAACTACATGCAATAACAACCTATGCAGTGCTAGAAAATGTATTACATAAAATCAAATAATAATATTAATAATAATAATAATAATAATAATAATAATAGCTCCAGGGAGTAAAATAGTATAAAAACAACAGTGATAATACACAATCTGATACTACCAATATGTGTTGGGATCGGGAGACCGGCGGTCAGCATACCGAGGCCGGGATCCCAGCCGCCAGAATGCGAGCGCAACGAAGCCCCTTACGAGCTCACTGCGCTTGCCACATTGCAGTATCAGTAGCTCGCTGCACTCGCCACAGGTTCTATTTCCGCTCTATTACCACTTTCACACTGCACAAATAACCCGGTATTAACCCGGCATATTTTTGGATCGACATGGGTCAGTGTGCAGTGTGAAAGGGCCATGGTCGAATTCCTGGGTCGCCTGACCCGGTAATTCAACCCGGGAATAAAGCAGTGTTATTCACAGGTTGAATACCGGGTCAGTGGCAGCGTAAATTAGTTCCCGGGTCGATGCAACCTGGAACCCGCTCACTATATAGGGAGAGGCGTCACGGAGATGAGCTCATCTCCCAGTGCTGCCTCCGCCCCCCCGCTGCCAGCTCCGCCTCCCACCGCTATGGCAACCGACCTGGCAAATTGCCGGTTCGGGAGGCCTGCAGATAGGGTCCAATGCCAGATCCCACCCAGGAAGGACCCGTTTCCAATTCCCGGTTGGGATCTGGCATTGGCAATGTGAAAGGGATATATGGGTGTTGTGAACACCCACGAGTGGGAATAGTCCTGGGCCCCTTGCCGGCATTCTGACAGCCGGGATCCCGGCTTCGGTATGCTGTTTGCTAGGATCCCAACCGCCAGGATCATAACTACATCCCATCAATATATATGGGTTGCAACTCCCAGCAATAGTGCACTAAACGCTTTGGGGGTTTCTGAGTGCCCAGAAACCCTCCTCTGATAAACTGATTAATTTTTTAACTTAATGCTCAAGGTAATGTGCTGCCCTTTTGAAGGTTGGTCATTGGATCCCCTTGAAATTTGTCTGGCTGACAAACACTCTTCTACACAATTTAAAAGTTACTATGTTGCTATTATTATATAACGTTTAGCATGGCACTCATATATCAATAAGAAAATACCTACAGTAGCAAAGTAAACCTCAGGTGGTAGGGTTTAGTAGCTCAGTGGACACTATATGAAATTGTCATAGTCAATCTTATGTGTGTTCTTTCAGTTGCTGTGGGTTCTACTTGGTGCCACCGTTCTTGGTCTTTTGTGCCAAAGGCTGGCAGTGCGGCTCGGAGTGGTGACTGGCAAAGACTTGGCTCAAGTCTGCCGTAATTACTACCCAAAGGTATGGTCATGATAAGTGTCAAAGACAAATCATATCAAGTGGGAATGCCTCAAGTAGCTATGTGTATTTGTGTGATCATTCGATTTGCAAAGTTTTAAAGTTGTTGTTTCTCTCCCATAACCTCTTTAGAGACAACAGGTAGCTAGATGTATTTTTGATTTGGTTATTTAAAGGAGCAGGTAATGATAAAGGTAAAATGTCTGAGCATACTAACTCTTCTTACTAATATGTACATTTTCATATGACATGTTAATCAACTCCAGAAATTTCTTGAAGTTCTGTGAAACGTCACAGCCAGTGATCTGCCACTTCAGCACATTCCGTGAGACTGCACTGGCTTTACAGAGACTGGCGGTGTTTTCCTATTGGAAGTCCTACCTGCCAGTCACAGGTTCTGCAGGCAGTTCCATTGGGAGGTGTTCCTCCCTCCGGGACTACTGGACCGGGCTGCGATTAGCAGAGAGCTGGCTTCCTGTAGGAAGCTACTCCCTGCCTTTCAGGCAAGCCTAGCCGGCTTCTACGTACTCCAGCCGACGCAGTCCATAGAAGCCGGGGGTTTGCGCATGCGTTGTACCGTCACCGCTACTACGCATTCGCTGGTCCCAGTATCTGTGAACTACATCATATAGATGCCGGCACCCAGCCGGTGACGAGGACAAGGAACCCAGCGGCAAGGACGAGAGAGGAGGGACACAGCAGCATGACCAGCGGCAGACCCCTTCCTCCACCAAGGTAGGATCCGCTTCTGGTCACAGCCCCTGATATTATTCAAAAAACACCTCAAGCCAGGTGGAATTCCCTTTAGAAAACAGAAATAAATAAGCTAATATCAAAACCTTTAAAGACTAGTTTATAATGTATTCATGTCTCCTATCTATTTGTTCATAATGAGATGCTGCATTATTTGAATCTAATATCCTTCTCAGATGTACAAATGCATAGCTATAATATCTTGGATAGCTTCCTGTCTTAAGACAGGTGTTTTAAGCTCACTCATTACAAAGAGTCCTAAAAACCTAATTTGCTTGTATACAAATAAAAGGAACCAATGCGTACAAGCAGGGGGACCATCTCACACCCTGTGCCAGGGATTAAAAAACATGTCAAAACACATAAACTTGGTACAATTATTGGGAGCCTAACTGACATTGGCAATTGCTCTGGACTTTTTAGGGCTCCCCACAAACAGTTATGTTATGTGAGACATTTCTGTTTTTAGACCTTTTGCATAAAAGAAATTATTTGCCTAAGAATATGTACAGATAAAGCCACGCTCATCTATGCGCACATCACGGCATAATGTGAATGCACCGCTCTGCGAGTGATTGCAGCGGGCATTCGCTCCATAGGCTAACATAGTGTGCGCATGCGTACGCATGCACACGCACACGCAATGACAACACTTGCCGCTGGCAACGATGAGCGTTGCTACATCTGTATGTCATTTTTGCATTTGAAAAATGGAGAGAAAGAAAGCTCTTGTGTGGGCGCACTCTTAAGAGAAGAAATAAAAGATATTCTTCAGATATATATCTAAAAGATATTTAAAACATATGTTTATTTAACAACAAATTAAAAAGTTGATAGTATCCCACTGAGATCAAAAAGAACAAGATTTTTTTGTATTTTTATTAATTATATCAAATGAGGAAAAATATGCGAAAAAAATATGTAATGTTCTGGTCTGAATAGTCACATGCGACAGTTTCGAAAGGTTGCAGACACCTGATAGTCTGACAGCCGTTTCTCCCGACCAGCACAGAAATTCTGTGTTAATAAGACCAAGCAGGAAGATCAAAATTAATGTCTTTGAGAGCCCACTAAGCGGGTCAATCCTGGACAGATTAATGGTCACCTGTTCATGTGGCACAATTTACCAACATATCTTATACATTCCTGAGCGTATATTAGTAGACGTGAGAATAGGAAGGGAGAAGTAAGATGAAGCAATGAGGCAAAGGGAAAACCCAGATTGAATGGAGGATGGGGGAAGGGGAAGGAGTGAGTAGTGGTGATACTGCTGTTGGTGTCCACCCTTGAAATGAAGGGGAATATCCTTCTCTACAACACCAGGTATTCCCAGGGAGTCTCCTCTCAGGTACTGACCTGGCCCACCGCTGTTTGGCTTCCAAGATCGGACGAGATCGGGCATTAACAGCGGGGTATGATAGTAGAGAGGCTATCTACCAATGAGAGTGCACCTATGTTGGAAAGGTGAAGGGGTAAGATGATAGAAAAGTAGATGTGAGAGATAACAGGTGAAACGCGTTTTCCACGGATCCCAGCAGGAGATTCTTCAATGGAGGTTTTTCTGGTCACCACCAGCTCCTGAATTGTGACACCATAACACTATGAGTATCATTTTCTATATTCAAAACTGGTGTGGTGATATGTATACAATGTATTAGATATACTAGGGAGTATAACCTCTGGGACTCCCCCTTTTCTGCACATAATTCGCAAACATATAGGTTAATTAACCTGCTGCACTTTAACATTAATTGTTAAATCAATCAGCAAGTTCATAGGCTAACTAACCTGCTGCACATTTAACATTAACTGTTAAATGTTCATGGTGACATGTGTATAAAGGTATACTAGTGATCATAACTTTTGGGATTTCTTTTTCCCTGGTTTTGTCTTCACTAATTCTCATGTACATAGGTTAACCAACCTGCTGCACATTCTGTCACCTATTCTCATCTGAGTAATGCATTGTACTGGCTTTTGAATCGATATCATTTGACTCATTGGTGACCTTTTGCCCTGCCCTCACAATAACAGTTAACCCATATCATTGTACTCATAAGTGCCTATGTGCCAAAAATATCTGTTATCCTTATTGTGGCACTAAAACATAACTGTTATCTTTATTGTGGCACTAAACATATCTGTTTTCTTTATTGTGATTCACAAATTTACCTGACACTGTTCCTCATGCCATAATCGTTTTTTCATATTCAGACACTTTTTTCCTTTCTTATAATCTTTATCTCTCTCTCTTTCTTTCTTTTCTTTCTTTTCTTTTTTCTCCCCTCCCCCCCTTTCCTCTCCCATCCTCACTGGCCCACCCTCTCTTTTCAGTGGACTCTCATCCACGATCCAGGGTGCACAACGTCACCAACAGTGACTGACTCACCTTGCCTAACGTGGAAAGCAGATCCACATATCTATCAGACTCTCTCCTGTTTTCTCTCACATCTACTTTTCTATCATCTTACCCCTTCACCTTTCCAACATAGGTGCACTCTCATTGGTAGATAGCCTCTCTACTATCATACCCCGCTGTTAATGCCCGATCTCGTCCGATCTTGGAAGCCAAACAGCGGTGGGCCAGGTCAGTACCTGAGAGGAGACTCCCTGGGAATACCTGGTGTTGTAGAGAAGGATATTCCCCTTCATTTCAAGGGTGGACACCAACAGCAGTATCACCACTACTCACTCCTTCCCCTTCCCCCATCCTCCATTCAATCTGGGTTTTCCCTTTGCCTCATTGCTTCATCTTACTTCTCCCTTCCTATTCTCACGTCTACTAATATACGCTCAGGAATGTATAAGATATGTTGGTAAATTGTGCCACATGAACAGGTGACCATTAATCTGTCCAGGATTGACCCGCTTAGTGGACTCTCAAAGACATTAATTTTGATCTTCCTGCTTGGTCTTATTAACACAGAATTTCTGTGCTGGTCGGGAGAAACGGCTGTCAGACTATCAGGTGTCTGCAACCTTTCGAATCTGTCGCATGTGACTATTCAGACCAGAACATTACATATTTTTTTCGCATATTTTTCCTCATTTGATATAATTAATAAAAATACAAAAAAATCTTGTTCTTTTTGATCTCAGTGGGATACTATCAACTTTTTAATTTGTTGTTAAATAAACATATGTTTTAAATTAGAGATGAGCGGGTTCGGTTTCTTTGAATCCGAACCCGCACGAACTTCACTTTTTTTTTCACGGGTCCGAGCGACTCGGATCTTCCCGCCTTGCTCGGTTAACCCGAGCGCGCCCGAACGTCATCATGACGCTGTCGGATTCTCGCGAGGCTCGGATTCTATCGCGAGACTCGGATTCTATATAAGGAGCCGCGCGTCGCCGCCATTTTCACACGTGCATTGAGAGTCATAGGGAGAGGACGTGGCTGGCGTCCTCTCCATTTAGATTAGATTTAGAAGAGAGAGAGAGAGAGAGATTGCTGTGATACTGTAGATTAGAAGAGAGTGCAGAGTGCAGACAGAGTTTAGTGACTGACGACCACAGTGACCAGTGACCACCAGAGACAGTGCAGTTGTTTGTTTTATTTAATATATCCGTTCTCTGCCTGAAAAAAACGATACACAGTCACACAGTGACTCAGTCTGTGTGCACTGCTCAGCCCAGTGTGCTGCACATCAATGTATTGTATATAAAGCTTATAATTGTGGGGGAGACTGGGGAGCACTGCAGGTTGTTATAGCAGGAGCCAGGAGTACATGATAAATAATATTATATTAAAATTAAACAGTGCACACTTTTGCTGCAGGAGTGCCACTGCCAGTGTGACTAGTGGTGACCAGTGCCTGACCACCAGTATATTAGTAGTATTGTATACTATCTCTTTATCAACCAGTCTATATTAGCAGCAGACACAGTACAGTGCGGTAGTTCACGGCTGTGGCTACCTCTGTGTCGGCACTCGGCAGGCAGTCCGTCCATCCATAATTGTATTATATACCACCTAACCGTGGTTTTTTTTTTCTTTCTTTATACCGTCGTCATAGTCTTACTAGTTGTTACGAGTATACTACTATCTCTTTATCAACCAGTGTACAGTGCGGTAGTTCACGGCTGTGGCTACCTCTGTGTCGGAACTCGGCAGGCAGTCCGTCCATCCATAATTGTATTATAATATATACCACCTAACCGTGGTTTTTTTCTCGTTCTTTATACCGTCGTCATACTAGTTGTTACGAGTATACTACTATCTCTTTATCAACCAGTGTACAGTGCGGTAGTTCACGGCTGTGGCTACCTCTGTGTCGGCACTCGGCAGGCAGTCCGTCCAACCATAATTGTATTATATACCACCTAACCGTGGTTTTTTTTTCATTCTTTATACCGTCGTCATACTAGTTGTTACGAGTATACTACTATCTCTTTATCAACCAGTGTACAGTGCGGTAGTTCACGGCTGTGGCTACCTCTGTGTCGGCACTCGGCAGCCCGTCCATAATTGTATATACCACCTAACCGTGGTTTTTTTTTCTTTCTTTATACATACATACTAGTTACGAGTATACTATCTCTTTATCAACCAGTCTATATATTAGCAGCAGACACAGTACAGTGCGGTAGTTCACGGCTGTGGCTACCTCTGTGTCGGCACTCGGCAGCCCGTCCATAATTGTATATACCACCTAACCGTGGTTTTTTTTTCTTTCTTTATACATACATACTAGTTACGAGTATACTATCTCTTTATCAACCAGTCTATATTAGCAGCAGACACAGTACAGTGCGGTAGTTCACGGCTGTGGCTACCTCTGTGTCGGCACTCGGCAGCCCGTCCATAATTGTATATACCACCTAACCGTGGTTTTTTTTTCTTTCTTTATACATACATACTAGTTACGAGTATACTATCTCTTTATCAACCAGTCTATATATTAGCAGCAGACACAGTACAGTGCGGTAGTTCACGGCTGTGGCTACCTCTGTGTCGGCACTCGGCAGCCCGTCCATAATTGTATATACCACCTAACCGTGGTTTTTTTTTCTTTCTTTATACATACATACTAGTTACGAGTATACTATCTCTTTATCAACCAGTCTATATATTAGCAGCAGACACAGTACAGTGCGGTAGTTCACGGCTGTGGCTATCTCTGTGTCGGCACTCGGCAGCCCGTCCATAATTGTATACTAGTATCCAATCCATCCATCTCCATTGTTTACCTGAGGTGCCTTTTAGTTGTGCCTATTAAAATATGGAGAACAAAAATGTTGAGGTTCCAAAATTAGGGAAAGATCAAGATCCACTTCCACCTCGTGCTGAAGCTGCTGCCACTAGTCATGGCCGAGACGATGAAATGCCAGCAACGTCGTCTGCCAAGGCCGATGCCCAATGTCATAGTACAGAGCATGTCAAATCCAAAACACCAAATATCAGTAAAAAAAGGACTCCAAAACCTAAAATAAAATTGTCGGAGGAGAAGCGTAAACTTGCCAATATGCCATTTACCACACGGAGTGGCAAGGAACGGCTGAGGCCCTGGCCTATGTTCATGGCTAGTGGTTCAGGTTTTTTGGAAGGGACATCCTGCGTGACACTGCAGTGCCACTCCTAGATGGGCCCGGTGTTTGTGTCGGCCACTAGGGTCGCTAATCTTACTCACACAGCTACCTCATTGCGCCTCTTTTTTTCTTTGCGTCATGTGCTGTTTGGGGAGGGTTTTTTGGAAGGGCCATCCTGCGTGACACTGCAGTGCCACTCCTAGATGGGCCCGGTGTTTGTGTCGGCCACTAGGGTCGCTAATCTTACTCACACAGCTACCTCATTGCGCCTCTTTTTTTCTTTGCGTCATGTGCTGTTTGGGGAGGGTTTTTTGGAAGGGACATCCTGCGTGACACTGCAGTGCCACTCCTAGATGGGCCCGGTGTTTGTGTCGGCCACTAGGGTCGCTTATCTTACTCACACAGCGACCTCGGTGCAAATTTTAGGACTAAAAATAATATTGTGAGGTGTGAGGTATTCAGAATAGACTGAAAATGAGTGTAAATTATGGTTTTTGAGGTTAATAATACTTTGGGATCAAAATGACCCCCAAATTCTATGATTTAAGCTGTTTTTTAGTGTTTTTGGAAAAAAACACCCGAATCCAAAACACACCCGAATCCGACAAAAAAAATTCGGTGAGGTTTTGCCAAAACGCGTTCGAACCCAAAACACGGCCGCGGAACCGAACCCAAAACCAAAACACAAAACCCGAAAAATTTCAGGCGCTCATCTCTATTTTAAATATCTTTTAGATATATATCTGAAGAATATCTTTTCTTTCTTCTCTTAAGAGTGCGCCCACACAAGAGCTTTCTTTCTCTCCATTTTTCAAGTACATGTACTTTCTAGCTCTGGGCGCACCACCAACAGGATTTACAATTGAAAGGTTCTTCCTCTCTAATAAGTGTCCAATCCTTGGTCTCTCTTATTTTGTTATAATTTACACCGGTGCCAGGTCGCTCTCCCTTTGTTGTCATTTTTGTATGTCAGATCGACACTTCAACACTCACACTCCAAATGCACCAGGTATTTGCAAAAATGCTCATGTACTGCGGAGCAACAGTGGAGGAAATCAAGCTCTAAGGCAGACTTCCTCCATTACAAATGTATGCTCTCATCCTACAGTGCTGGTTTCCGTCCTCTCTACTCCACTGAAACTGCCCTCACGAAAGTCTGCAATGACCTCCAGTCCTTACTCAGTGGCGTAACTAGAAATTTTTATCCCCCAACCCAAAACATTCTCTGGCGCCCCCGCACCCATAATTGCCACTAGAAAAGTGATGAATCTGCGTGTGCCCCACAAAAAGGGGTGTGGCCGTGCTGAAATGGGTGTGGCTTTGCTTAAAGGGGCATGGCATTGCAGGTAAAGACTACCTTATACCCCAGTTTTGCAACCTGTATGCCTATACGTTGGCAACCACAGGAAAAAAAAAAATCCTGATTCATGCGCCTTACATTATTTGTCATTTTTCCTCCTTATAGTAATGCACAGTATACATTATGCCACATACTGCAATGGCCCTTAGACATTATGTCACACACAATAATGCCCCTTACACAATATGCCACACACCATAATGCCTCTGACACATTATGCCCCACACCGTAATGCCTGTGACACATTATTCCACGCATCACAATGCCCGTTATACATTATGCTACACACTGCAATGCCCCTGAGACACTCTAGCTCATACAATGCCTGTAATACAGTACACCACACACATCATGCCTATGACACATTATGACACACACCGCAATGCCCGTTATACATTATGCCACACACTGCAATGCCCCTGAGACATTATACCACATACCACAATGCCCGTGATATAGTATATCACACACCGTAATGCCTGTGACACATTATGACACACACCGCAATGTCCGTGACACATTATGACACACACTGCAATGTCCGTGATACATTATGCCACACACCGCAATGTTTGTGATACATTATGCCACACACCGCAATGCCCATTACACATTAAGCCCTACAGTAAGGCTTCTAATTACTTTTCTCTAACGTCCTAAGTGGATGCTGGGGACTCCGTAAGGACCATGGGGAATAGCGGCTCCGCAGGAGACTGGGCACATCTAAAGAAAGCTTTAGGACTATCTGGTGTGCACTGGCTCCTCCCCCTATGACCCTCCTCCAAGCCTCAGTTAGATCTCTGTGCCCGAACGAGAAGGGTGCACACTAGGGGCTCTCCTGAGCTTCTTAGTGAAAGTTTTAGTTTAGGTTTTTTATTTTCAGTGAGACCTGCTGGCAACAGGCTCACTGCATCGAGGGACTAAGGGGAGAAGAAGCGAACTCACCTGCGTGCAGAGTGGATTGGGCTTCTTAGGCTACTGGACATTAGCTCCAGAGGGACGATCACAGGCCCAGCTTGGATGGGTCCCAGAGCCGCGCCGCCGGCCCCCTTACAGAGCCAGAAGGCAGAAGAGGTCCGGAAAATCGGCGGCAGAAGACGTCCTGTCTTCAACAAGGTAGCGCACAGCACTGCAGCTGTGCGCCATTGCTCTCAGCACACTTCACACTCCGGTCACTGAGGGTGCAGGGCGCTGGGGGGGGGGCGCCCTGAGACGCAATAATAAACACCTTGGATGGCAAAAAATGCATCACATATAGCTCCTGGGCTATATGGATGCATTTAACCCCTGCCAAAATACATAAAAAAACGGGAGATAAGGCCGCCGATAAGGGGGCGGAGCCTATCTCCTCAGCACACTGGCGCCATTTTCCCTCACAGCTCCGTTGGAGGGAAGCTCCCTGGCTCTCCCCTGCAGTCACTACACTACAGAAAGGGTTAAAAAAGAGAGGGGGGCACAAATTAGGCGCAGTATTAACTATACAGCAGCTATAAGGGGAAAAACACTTATATAAGGTTATCCCTGTATATATATAGCGCTCTGGTGTGTGCTTGCAAACTCTCCCTCTGTCTCCCCAAAGGGCTAGTGGGGTCCTGTCCTCTATCAGAGCATTCCCTGTGTGTGTGCTGTATGTCTGTACTTTTGTGTCGACATGTATGAGGAGAAAAATGATGTGGAGACGGAGCAGATTGCCTGTAATAGTGATGTCACCCCCTAGGGGGTCGACACCTGAGTGGATGAACTGTTGGAAGAAATTACGTGACAGTGACAGCACTGTATAAAAGACAGTGGTTGACATGAGACAGCCGGCTACTCAGCTTGTGCCTGTCCAGACGTCTCATAGGCCGTCAGGGGCTCTAAAGCGCCCGTTACCTCAGATGGCAGATATAGACGCCGACACGGATACTGACTCCAGTGTCGACGGTGAAGAGACAAATGTGACTTCCAGTAGGGCCACACGTTACATGATTGAGGCAATGAAAAATACGAGTACCACCAAAAAGGGGTATTATGTTCGGTGAGGAAAAACTACCTGTAGTTTTCCTGAATCTGAGAAATTAAATGAGGTGTGTGATGATGCGTGGGTTTCCCCCAATAACAACTGATAATTTCTAAAATGTTATTGGCATTATATCCTTTCCCGCCAGAGGTTAGGGTGCGTTGGGAAACACCCCCTAGGGTGGATAAAGCGCTCACACGCTTGTAAGGGCTCTATCCTCTCCTGAGATGGCCGCCCTTAAGGATCCTGTTGATAGAAAGCAGGAGGGTATCCTAAAATGTATTTACACACATACTGGTGTTATACTGCGACCAACAATCGCCTCAGCCTGGATGTGCAGTGCTGGGTTGGCGTGGTCGGATTCCCTGACTGAAAATATTGATACCCTAGATAGGGACAGTATATTTTTGCCTATAGAGCATTTGAAAGATGCATTTCTATATATGCGTGATGCACAGCGGAATATTTGCCGACTGGCATCAAGTCTAAGTGCGTTGTCCATTTCTACCAGTAGAGGGTTATGGACACGTCAGTGGTCAGGTGATGCGTATTCCAAACGGCATTTGGAAGTATTGCCTTATTAAGGGGAGGAGTTATTTGGGGTCGGTTTTTCAGACCTGGTGGCCACGGCAACAGCTGGGAAATCCACGTTTGTACCCCAGGTCGCCTCTCAACATGAGAAGACGCCGTATTATCAGGCGCAGTCTTTTCGTGGATAAGCGGGCAAAAGGTTCCTCATTTCTGCCCCGTGACAGAGGGGGAGGAAAAAGGCTGCAGAAATCAGCCAGTTCCCAGGAACAGAAACCCTCTCCCGCCTCTGCCAAGCCCTTAGTATACGCTGGGGCTTTACAAGCAGAATCAGGCACGGTGGGGGGCCCGTCTCAATGAATTTCAGCGCGCAGTGGGCTCACTCGCAAGTAGACCCCTGGATCCTTCAGGTGATATCTCAGGGGTACAAATTAGAATTTGAGACGTCTCCCCCTCGCCGTTTTCCTAAAGTCGGCTTTACCGATGTCTCCTTCTGACAGGGAGACAGTTTTGGAAGCCATTCACAAGCTGTATTCCCAGCAGGTGATAATCAAGATACCCCTCCTGCAACAGGGAACGGGGTATTATTCCACACTGTTGTGGTACCGAAGCCGGATGGCTCGGTGAGACCGATTCTAAATCTAAAATCTTTGAACACTTACATACAGAGGTTCAAATTCAAGATTGAGTCACTCAGAGCAGTGATTGCGAACCTGGAAGAAGGGGACTACATGATGTCTCGGGACATCAAGGATGCTTACCTTCATGTCAAAATTTACCCTTCTCACCAAGGGTACCTCAGGCTTATGGTACAGAACTGTCACTATCAGTTCAGACGCTGCCGTATGGATGGTCCACGGCACCCCGGGTCTTTACCAAGGTAATGGCCGAAATGATGATATTCCTTCAAAGGAAGGGAATTTTAGTTATCCCTTACTTGGACAATTCCCTGATAAGGGTAAGATCCAGGGAACAGTTGGAGGTCGGTGTAGCACTATCTCAGGTAGTGTTGCTGCAGAGGAGGAGAAAGCCAGGGAGTTATCCGAGCTAGTCAGGAACCTCCTAAAACCGAGCCAAGTCTCAGTGCATCAATGCACAAGGGTTCTGGGTAAAATGGTGGCTTCCTACGAAGCAATCCCATTCGGCAGTTTCCACGCAAGAACTTTCCAGTGGGACCTGCTGGACAAATGGTCCGGGTCGCATCTTCAGATGCATCAGCGGATAACCCTGTCACCAAGGACAAGGGTGTCCCTCCTGTGGTGGTTGCAGAGTGCTCATCTTCTAGAGGGCCGCAGATTCGGCATTCAGGACTGGGTCCTGGTAACCACGGATGCCAGCCTGCGAGGCTGGGGAGCAGTCACACAGGGAAGGAATATCCAGGACTTATGGTCAAGCCTGGAGACATCACTTCACATAAATATCCTGAAGCTAAGGGACATTTACAATGCTCTAAGCTTAGCAAGACCTCTGCTTCAAGGTCAGCCGGTGTTGATCCAGTCGGACAACATCACGGCAGTCACCCACGTAAACAGACAGGGTGGCACAAGAAGCAGGAGGGCAATGGCAGAAGCTGCAAGGATTCTTCGCTGGGCGGAAAATCATGTGATAGCACTGTCAGCAGTATTCATTCCGGGAGTGGACAACTGGGAAGCAGACTTCCTCAGCACGACCTCCACCCGGGAGAGTGGGGACTTCACCCAGAAGTCTTCCACATGATTATAAACCATTGGGAAAAACTCGACAGGTATTGCGCCAGGTCCAGGGACCCTCAGGCAATAGCTGTAGACGCCCTGGTAACACCGTGGGTGTACCAGTCAGGGTATGTGTGCCCTCCTCTGCCTCTCATACCCAAGGTACTGAGATTGATAAGATGGAGAGGAGTAAGCACTATATTCGTGGCTCCGGATTGGCCAAGAAGGATTTGGTAACCGGAACTTCAAGAGATGCTCACGGAGGATCCATGGCCTCTACCTCTAAGAAGGGACCTGCTCCAGCAAGGACCCTGTCTGTTCCAAGACTTACCGCGGCTGCGTTTGACGGCATGGCGGTTGAACGCCAGATCCTGAAGGAAAAAAAAAAAAAGGCATTCCGGATGAAGTCATCCCTATCCTGATCAAAGCCAGGAAGGATGTAACCGCAAAAACATTATCACCGCAATTGGCGAAAATATGTTGCGTGGTGCGAGGCCAGTAAGGCCCGACGGTGGAAATTCAACTGGGTCGATTCCTACATTTCCTGCAAACAGGAGTGTCTATGGGCCTGAAATTGGGGTCCATTAAGGTTCAAATTTCGGCCCTGTCAATTTTCTTCCAAAAAGAACTAGCTTCAGTCCCTGAAGTTCAGACGTTTGTAAAAGGGGTACTGCATATACAGCCTCCTTTTGTGCCTCCAGTGGCACTTTGGGATCTCAATGTAGTTTTGGGTTCCAAAAGTCACATTGGTTTAAACCACTTAAATCTGTGGAGTTAAAATATCTCACATGGAAAGTGGTCATGCTGTTGGCCCTGGCCTGGGCCAGGCGCGTGTCAGAATTGGCGGCTTTATCCTGAAAAAGCCCTTATCTGATGTTCCATTCGGACAGGGCGGAATTGAGGACTCGTCCTCAGTTTCTCCCTAAGGTGGTTTCAGCGTTTCACCTGAACCAACCTATTTGTGGTGCCTGCGGCTACTAGGGACTTGGAGGACTCCAAGTTGCTAGACGTTGTCAGGGCCCTGAAAATATATGTTTCCAGGAGGGCTGGAGTCAGGAAATCTGACTCGCTGTTTATCCTGTATGCACCCAACAAGCTGGGTGCTCCTGCTTCTAAGCAGACTATTGCTCGTTGGATTTGTAGTACAATTCAGCTTGCACATTCTGTGGCAGGCCTGCCACAGCCAAAAATCTGTAAATGCCCACTCCACAAGGAAGGTGGGCTCATCTTGGGCGGCTGCCCGAGGGGTCTCGGCTTTACAACTTTGCCGAGCAGCTACTTGGTCAGGAGCAAATACGTTTGTAAAATTCTACAAAATTGATATCCTGGCTGAGGAGGACCTGGAGTTCTCTCTTTTGGTGCTGCAGAGTCATCCGCACTCTCCCGCCCGTTTGGGAGCTTTGGTATAATCCCCATGGTCCTTACGGAGTCCCCAGCATCCACTTAGGACGTTAGAGAAAATAAGAATTTACTTACCGATAATTCTATTTCTCATAGTCCGTAGTGGATGCTGGGCGCCCATCCCAAGTGCGGATTGTCTGCAATACTTGTACATAGTTATTGTTACAAAAATCGGGTTATTATTGTTGTGAGCCATCTTTCAGAGGCTCCTCTGTTATCATGCTGTTAACTGGGTTCAGATCACAGGTTATACGGTGTGATTGGTGTGGCTGGTATGAGTCTTACCCGGGATTCAAAATCCTTCCTTATTGTGTACGCTCGTCCGGGCACAGTATCCTAACTGAGGCTTGGAGGAGGGTCATAGGGGGAGGAGCCAGTGCACACCAGATAGTCCTAAAGCTTTCTTTAGATGTGCCCAGTCTCCTGCGGAGCCGCTATTCCCCATGGTCCTTACGGAGTCCCCAGCATCCACTACGGACTATGAGAAATAGAATTATCGGTAAGTAAATTCTTATTTTAAATTACCTGCTAGTTGCCAGGAGTTTCATACTCTTGGTTCCATGGACGGTGCCAGGGGTTTCATGCTCAGGGTGTCATGCTCATTGCCAGGAGTTTCATGCGCTAGATGTTATGCTTGTTTCCAGGGGTATCATGTACTGGGTGTCTAGCTCGTTGCCAGGGGGTAATATTCATTGCCAGGGGTTTCATGGCACTAGGTGTCATTTCATGAGCTAAGTGTCGTTCTTGTTACCAGAGGGTAATGCTTGTTGCTAGGGGCGTGCCCCCAGTGCCAAATAAAAATATGCCCCCATAGTGCCAGAAACACATATGCCCCCAGTGCCACATATGCCCCCACAGTACCAGATACACATATGCCCCAGTGCCAAGTATGCACCCCTAGTGCCAGATACACATATGCCCCCAGTGCCCCATATGCCCCCCCCCCCCAGTGCCAGCTACACATATGCCCCCAGTGCCAAATATGCCTCCCCAGTGCCAGGTACACACCCTCCCCCCGCTCACTGCTGCTGTGCTGTCAAAGAAGGAGGGTACAGTCTGGGAAGGAGGTCACAGCGCGCGCCTCTCCTGTGTCCGCCCTGTGTCCCCGGTGGCGTGTCTGTCAAATAAAGCGCCAATCAGAGCTCACGTACTGGCAGCTACGGCTCCTGATTGGCTGCCAGTCCGCGAGCTATGATTGGTTCATGTGCTGGCACTTCATTTGACAGACACGCTGCCGCCGCCAGAGACGCAGGAGTCAGGACGGACACAGGAGAGGCGCGCATTGTTCCCTCCTTCCCGGACTGTACCCTCCTTCCCGGACAGCACAGCAGCAATCAGTGGCGGCGCCCCCGCAGCCCTGCGCCTCCAAGCCTCCGCTTTGGCTGTGGGGGTGATAGTTACGCGACTGTCCTTACTGCTAAATCCAAGGACCACTCTGCTTATTCTCCTTGACCTCTCTGCTGCATTTGACACTGCGGACCACCCTCTCCTCCTGCAAATCTTTTAATCCCTTGGTCTGTGTGATACTTCTCCTGGGTGTTTTCATACCTTTCTTTTCTTTCTTTTTTTCTTTTCTTTTTTGAACAATAAGTTTATTAAAGGTCAAAGCAGAATACAGTCCAATAAAAAAAAACACAAATTAGGTGATACATATTGAGGCATTAAGTCTGAAACCAGCAGTTAGGTGAATAGTGCAAACAAGGCTAGATCTGCCAACAACATGTAATATGTGTCACTGCAAGACCCAATTTTAATTTTCATCAACAAAAGAGTTGTTTAGAAACATAGAAACATAAACAGCATAAAACAATAGACTAAAGGAAGGGAAGGAAAGAAATGCAAGAAAAGTAAATGGCATGGCTAGAACCATTTAAAAGAAAGCAAAAAAGGAAAGGGACAGAAAACAAGTGAGAGAGAAAAAGAAAAGAAAAAAAAGGGGGGGGTTACGTAAAAGGAGAACTAGCTTTAAAGAAGGACAGCCAGGGGCCCCATATTTTGTCAAATGTTTTAGAGGAATGTTTAATGACAATGGTCATAAATTCCATGCGATAAACTGACCAAACCCTGGTGATAACTGAGGTGAGAGTGGGTGGGTGAGAGCAGTAGAGGATCTAGGCGCCCACTACCCACCCGCACCTGGCATCCGCATCCCGCTCCCTGGCTGCAGCAGGCGCCGTGGGCTGTGTAGGTGCCCGCTGCAGCCGGCGCCACTGACAGATGCTAGAGGTCATAATTGACCTCTAGTGTCTGTGCGGCGCTGCTATGGGAAAGACGTCATGACGTCTCTCCCATAGAGAGGAGCCGGTGGCCAGAAACGGCCAGCAGCGGCAGCAGCGGTCGGGAAGTAGGAGCGGGGTTGGTAAGTATTGGGGTTTTTTTTTGTTGTAAGCGGCGCTACTACAGGGGGCACGGCTAAAGGAGGCACAGCTACTGGGGGCACGGCTAAAGGAGGCACAGCTACATGGGGCACAACTACTGGGGGCACAGCTAAAGGAGGCACAGCTACATTGGGCACAGCTAAAGGAGGCACAAATACATGGGGCACAGCTAAAGGAGGCACAACTACTGGGGGCACAGCTAAAGGAGGCACAGCTACATGGGGTACAGCTTAAAGAGGCACAGCTACATGGGGCACAGCTAAAGGAGGCACAGCTACTGGAGGCATGGCTAAAGGAGGCACAGCTACATGGGGCACAACCACTGGGGGCACAGCTAAAGGAGGCACAGCTACATGGGGCACAGCTACTGGGGGCACAGGTAAAGGAGGCACAGCTACATGGGGCACAACTACTGGGGCACAGCTAAAGGAGGCACAGCTACATGGGGCACAGCTAAAGGAGGCACAGCTACATGGGGCACAACTACTGGGGGCACAGCTAAAGGAGGCACAGCTACATGGGGCACAACTACTGGGGCACAGCTAAAGGAGGCACAGCTACATGGGGCACAGCTACAGGGGGCAAATCAACTGGGGGCGCAACAACAGAGGGCAAATCTACATGGGGTATAACTGTGGCCATGCCCCTTTCCTATTAAGCCATTCCCTTATTTTTTTTATTTGTCTTTTTTTTTGCCGGGTGCCTCTGGCACGTACTAACTCTGTTTTATCTGTGTGTGTGTGTGTGTGTGTGTGGGGGCGGGGGGGGGGGGGGGGGGGGCGCGCACCAAAGGAAACTTTCACCCTGGGCACCACAAGGTCTAGAACCGGCCCTGGGTGGGAGGGGCTGTTTCCAATCGGCTACCAGTTGACAAGTGGATGCTGAAAGGACATGCCTAATAAGTTTATTCTGATGGTAGGTAGCTTCCGAAAAAGGCAATGGTAGGAGGAAAAATTTAGGATCTAGGGGAAGCGGGAGTTGAAGGAGTGAGGAGAGAAGGTTCCTAATCTCAGGCCAAAAGATGGAGAGCTTGGGGCAGCTCCACCAAATGTGGATAAATGATCCTTCCAATCTGCAACCTCGCAAGCACTGATTAGAGGCCCCTGGGAATTTTCAAGCTATTCTGGAGGGAACCAAGTACCATCTATAAAGAATTTTATAGATGTTTTCTTTTATTCTAACACATATTGAGCTTGACACTGCTTCCCCTCTAATATCATCCCAATCTTCAGGATATAAGGAATCGCCCATATCCCATTCCCAGGTCAGCCCAAAATAGTCCAGCGTGGGCAATGAGGAAGATGACAGTTCAGAATACAAGGAATAAATAAGACCAGACGTGGAGGATTGGCAGAGGGAAAGCGACTCAAAAGATGTTGGGGGGGGGGGGGGGAACGACGAAACAAGATGGTGTTTGGTGGTACTATGGAAATTACGTAGCTGTAGGTATTGAAAACATTTTTTTTGAGGGCAGATCAAATTTATATTGAATGTTGGAAAAAAGGGGAAGTGTGTGGTCATGTGATATATCATTGAGATATCTGATACCCCGTTTTAGCCATGGCAAAAATGCCAGCGGGTCCAGACCGGGTGGGAAACCCTTAGAATTGAACAGGAAGATAACCGGGACAGGTAGTGGAGATAGTCCAAACGTTCAAATGGACAAGTCCCAGATCGATAAAGAGTAGGAAACAATGAGATGATCGCAGACCTTTGTTGGGTGACGGGCTCGAGGAACCCAAAGAAGGGAAGCTGGGGAAAGCAAACCCAGAGACTCAGCCTCAAGACGAACCCACACTCTAGAGGTATTAAAATGGTTCCATAAAATACACTGAGCGAGCTGCTCATAGAAGTAATGATGCTTAAATTTGGCAATACCCAGACCCCCTCCCCGAGTCGGCGTTTGGAGGGTACATAGACGAACCGGTGGCCTTTTGCTTGCCCAAATAAACTTAGAAGTCTGAAACTGAAGAAATTAAAAAACATATGGGGGGATACTGATAGGGAGGGTTTGAAAAAGATAAAGGAGTTTAGGGAGAATAGTCATTTTTACAGTGTTAATACGGCCTATCCAGGAGATAAGTTGATGGGACCAGGATTCCAAATCTAGTTTCATTTGGGAAAGAAGGAGGGGGACGTTGGCCTTAAAAAGCTGATGTTATCTTTTGGTTATGAAAACGCCCAAATGTTTTATCTTCTGAAGATGCCAATTGAATGGGAAAAGGTTTTCTAAGGACGACTTGTCCATTTGTGATATGTAAAAATCAAGGACTTCCGTCTTATCTAAATTAATCTTGAAACCAGAGAAGTGGCTATGTAAATCCAATTCAGCTAGAGTGGGTGGGAGCGAGGAGAGGGGATTAGTGAGTGTTAATACGACATCATCGGCGTACAGTGCCAGTTTGTGTTCCGTGGTACCGACACGGACAACAGATATTTTGGAATTGGCGCGTAGTCTAGCAACCATGGGCTCAATAATGAGAGCGAAAACGAGTGGAGGGAGGGGGCATCCCTGACGTGTGCCATTAGTAATATCGAAAGGCGTCGAGGTCAGACCGTTTGCAGAGACAGTAGCCGAGGGTGAGCGGTAAAGGGCCACTCTTCCCTGCAAAAATTTGCCAGAGAAGCCCATCGACCCGAGAACACCAAACATAAACAGACAGGATATGCGGTCGAAAGCCTTTTTCGGTATCTAAGGTCATAATCAAAGAGGGAATTTTTCCATCATGAATGGAGTGTATCAGGTATGATGGTGCTCCTGGTGTTGTCAGGAGCTTGTCTGCCCGGGATAGATCCTACCTGATCAGGATTAATTAAAGTTCGCAGAAGGGGATTTAGTCTATTAGCTAGGATTTTCTATTAGCTAGGATTTTAGTATATAATTTGAGATCGACGTTGAGAAGGGAAATCGGCCTGTAGTTAGAAAAAAGTGAATGATCCTTCCCGGGTTTCGGAATCACATTTATGTTAGCCATAGTTGTGGCACAGTCAAAGGGTGCTCCGTTAAACACTTTATTAAAAAAAGTCAGTCAGATAGGGAGTAAGGACATCAGAGTATTTTTTTGTAATATTGGGACGAGAAACCGTCTGGTCCGGGGGCAGAAGAGCTTTTAAGGGATTTAACGGCAGCCTGAACTTCGTCTTGTGAAATACTAGTGTTAAGTGAAGAGAGTTGATCTGGGGAAAGTTTAGGAAGGGGGGAATTCGCCAGATAGGAGTCCAAGTTGTCAAACTGAGGGCGAAGGTCGGCACAGGAGCTCGGGAGGTTATACAAAGTGGAATAGAATTCTCTAAATTCGTGGACAATTTTGATAGGGTCATAAGTGGTGGATTTAGTGTGGGGAGACCGAATCTTCTCAGTTAAATTGAGGGAGCGTTTCATTTTGAGTTTTTTGGCCAGCATAGAATCAGCCTTGTCGGCCTTATTATAGAAGTGCTGTTGGAGTTTTTGCAGGGTGATGGCAGCCCTTCTAGAAAGAAGGGTATTAAGTTGGTCTCTGACAGACGTAATCCATGTCAGTAGGGTTGATGTGGGGTTGTGTTTATGACTGTCTAGCCGATGCTCTAAAGAGGTTATTTTTTCAGCAGGACATTTACGCATGGCAGAGCAGAAGCTAATAAGTTGGCTGTGAATGGTGGCCTTATGGGTCTACCCAAATGACACCAGGTGATACGTCTGAGGTAGAATTTATTAGAAAATAATTAGAGATAGCCTGCTTGACTGTAGAGAAGGTAGTCAGATGTAACAAAAGTGAGCCGTCGAGATGCCACCTATGAGGGCGGGGATACTGTCTGAGGAGGTCGAGGAGGATAAAGACACCTGCATGATCTGTCCAGGAAAAAGGGGTAATTCTGGCCTGAGTAGTTAGGGAGGTTAGTGAGTGGGAGACAAAAATCATGTCAATGTGTGACTATATATATCGTGCGGTGGGGAGAAATGGGCGTAGTCATGAGCAGTGGGGTTTTTAAGATGCCTGGTGTCATAAAGATTATATTGTTTAAGCAAGGAAGATAAAGTTATTGCGTCTTTTTAAAGGGGAGGCAACAATCTAAGTGAGGATGGTAAGGACCTATCAAGGCTCGGATTAAGGATAACATTAAAGTCCCTCGCTATAATGAGATGTCCCTGCGCATGTCGCTCAATGCATTTGAACAGCTTAGGAAAAAAAAAGGTCCCTGAGTCTGGTTTGGTGCATATACTGAAACGAGAGTAACATTTTGTGAGCGAAGCGAGCCAGACACAATAAGAAAACGACCCTCCGGTCAGAATTGATAGCAGAGTGCACGAAAGGAGTCTTGTTATGAATAAGTATTGCAACACCTCATTTCTTGCAGTCTGCAGAAGCAAAAAAAGTTTGAGAGAGGTGAGTCTCCTGCAAAAACACTATATCGGCTTTTTCCCTCCGACAGGCCTCCAGGGTAACAATGCACCTGTGTGGGGAGTTAAGACCATTTACATTGATGGACAGTAATTTAAGGGCCATGGGTGTAGTTGCTACAATAGAAAAGGCAGTTGAGAAAGTAAAAGGGCTTAAACACTGATTCATTCTACCAGACACGAGAAGAAAAGGAGAGAAGGGAGAAGAAAAAGAGTAGCCACACAAAAAAAAAAAAAAACAGAGGAAAGGGGGAAGAAGCCCAATAGAGCATAAACCCTTAAACCTAGGAACCTGCGAGGGGTTCAGTGTAATGAGAAGATTAATATAGAAAAGAATGTACAATAAGTACAGGGTTCATGGGGGCCGGGTCATACAAAAGTGGAGGATGAGACACCACACATCGGGACCTGGGGTCCTAGTTAGAACAGCAGCAAAAGGTAAACAGAAAATATTTGGTAAGAAAACATATCAATACATTTGTGTATAATAACTACAAAAACCACTGGAAGTTGAAACATTGAAAAAAGGATATAAAGTTCAGGAAAACTTAAACATGACTAGGGGAAACTTATGAAAACAGTAAAAAAAAACTAAGGGGAGGGTGCGAGTGGAAGCATCCAGTAAGTAGAAAAGGAAGATGATTGGAACCAACAGTCTCACAGAGGGGCAGCATCACGCTCATGATCCTGACGTATCGTAACAGTAGACCATTCTGGAGCAGAGGGTGTTGGGGCTTAGGTGAAGCAGGGGGCAGAGATGAAGATTCAGGTAACCGCTTGTATTTGTGGGTCAATTTCAACGTCCGTAGGCGGCGAACTGGATGAGGAGCGAGGGTCAGGTGACAGTGGAGCCGGCTTGTTTTTAGGGTCAAAAAAGGAAAGGGGGATCTAGCTGGTTAGTGTGGTCAGCAAAGGGGGTATCAGCCACCTAGAACACAGGCCAGTCACTTCTAGCAGGGAAGAGCAGGTTCAGTGCCTTAACTACAGCTCACAGCCCCAATGCGCCCCCAACCAGCGGCACTAGTCTTCAGGGAGAGTAGGAGCAATCAGCCCCCCTCAAAACTCAGCACTACTGTCCCCCAGGCTGCCGCCACCCCTCACCATAGAACGCTCTCAGGGGATCTGCAGTCTCCAGCGCCGGTCACACAGTGCAGCTGCTGCATCGCGCGTCACAGGTTAAAAGGCACACTTTAGGAGAGTAATAGCAAGAGCTCTCCTAAAACATGTCCGCACAGCTTGCCGGTTAAGCCACGCCCACATCCTCCTACCTTTCTGACCGTTCCTTCTCTGTTTCCTCTCATGACTCCACCTCTCCCCCACTTCCTCTACCAGTAGGTTTCCCTCAAGGTTCTGTTCTTGGGCCTCTCCTTTTTCACTCTCTACACATCCTCATTAGGGGAGCTCATTATCTCTTTTGACTTACAATATCATCTCTATGCTGATGCAGGGCCGGTTCGAGCCCTCTCTGCGCCCCGGGCAGGAAATAGGGGCGTGGCTTAATAAGGGCGCATGGTCAGTTACGCCCCCTGTACAGTAGTAGCGCCGCTTAAATGCTGAGCGGTGCGCGATGACGTCATCGCGCACCGCACAGCAAAAGGTCCTCTCCACGAAGGGAAACTAGACGCGTAGCGTCTAGTTCCCTTCACAGGGGACACAGCCGCACAGCCAGGGGACCCCGCGGGCAGCGGAGGGCACAGCAGTGGTGGATCTTGCCATGGTGCGGCGCCCTCCGGATGGCGCCAGCGCCCTCTGGAAAGGCGGCGCCCCGGGCAAAAGTCCTGCTTGCCCGTGGCAAGATCCGCTACTGTGCTGATGATACTCAAATCTACCTTTCCTCCCCTGACCTCTCCCCCACTCTCCTCACTCATATCTCCAACTGTCTCTCTGCTATATCTCCCTGGATGTCCTAGCGATTTCTTAAACTGTACATGTCTAAAACCATTACTTTGGTGAACAAGCCTTGCTGAGCGAAACCCACGTCCAACCTACTTGGGCAACGGTGGTCTGGGTGCACTGACATTCACACTTAATCTCTCTCTTATATCTGTTTGGTATATAAATTCCCTGCTAACCATCTTATTGCTATTAGCTCTGTTTAATATTATACCGACATAACAGCAAATCTTTATATCATCTCATTTGTAGAGGGACTCTCATTGTGTGGTGCTCTCCCCCCCTTTCTCTGTGCTGGTACACCCAACAGGGTGATAGTCTCTGCACAAAAGTAGAACCCCCTCCATTTATCTTTAACTCTCTAATCCCTAACCTACTCCCATGCACTCTCACTCTCTTGTTCACTGTCAATTTGGACACACAGGAGAGCAGTAGAAGCAAAGGCAAGGCCACATGAGACCTTTTCTCACCTAATATAGGGCCTAATTCAGATCTGATCGCAGCAGTGAATTTGTTAGCAGTTGGGCAAAACCATGTGCACTGCAGGGGGGTATAACATGTGCAGAGAGAGTTAGATTTGGGTGGGGTGTGTTCAATATGAAATCTAAATTGCAATGTAAAAATAAAGCAGCCAGTATTTACCCTGCACAGAAACAAAATAACCCACTCAAAATGGTGTAATGGTTAGCATTACTGCCTCACAGCACTGAGGTCATGGGTTCGATTCCCACCATGGCCCTAACTGTGTGGAGTTTGTATATTCTCCCCATACTTGCGTGCAGGGGCGGATTGGTCCGCCGGGACACCGGACCAGACCCCCCTAGGCCGGTCCAGTTGTCCCCTCAATGGCCAGTCTCCTTCACTCACAGGACCGGCTGCAGTGATCGGAGCTCAGCTCAGCTCCGATCAGTCAGCGCTAAGTGACGGCTTCTGCGTCTGTGCAGAAGCTCAATGGAAAGCCGATGTGCTGCGCGGCACAGCAGTGCACCACCCCCTCCCTCTCCGCTGACAGGCTGGGTGTCCCCAGTCCTACCGCTTCTATTGTGTCCTGGTTCGGGCAGTGGAGGCTCAGTCACAGTGTCTGGCCGCACTGGTTGTATGAAAGGAGGGATGGACCGCAGGGAAGGAAGTGCAGCCGGTGCCTGCCTCAGCCCGCCCACTATTATCATCTGTGCGGTGACAAAGAAGCAGGAGCTCAGCCTCAGCTCCGTGAAGGCTGCCCTGTCGGGTGACTTATGTGGGTTAGCTGGATGTGATTGCAGCTCCAAATGTTAATAAGGTACTGTGGTACTGTGTGTTTGTCTTAGGTAACTCTGCATCTGTTCATGTACCCAGTGATGGTGATGATTGCTGCAATTTCTATAATTTTGTTGTTCCTGCCTCTGGTCCTTTCAGTTGTGCTGCTAACTCTATGGTAAAAACGGAATACATAGGATATCCCAGAGCCCGGGATGCCGGCTGTCAATATGCCGACAGCGGCATTCCAGAGGTGAAAATCCCGACAGTCCCCCAAAACCTAAGCTAACCCCTCACACTAACTCACCTTTCCCACAGCCTGACCCTAACCCTCCCCAGTGGTGCCTAACCCTAACTGCAGCCTAAACCTAACCCTCCCCCCCCACAGCCTAATCCCCACTACCCGCAGCTTAACCCTCCCGCCCCAGCAGCCTAACTCTAACCCTCCCTGCGGATGCCTAACTCTGACTCCCCCTACCCGCAGCCTGACCCTCCCATCTCAGCAGCCTAACTCTAACCCCCTAACCACAGCCTGACCCTCCCACCCCAGCAGCCTAACTCTAACCCTCCCTGGGGATGCCTAACTCTTACCCCCCTAACCACAGCCTGACCCTCCCACCCCAGCAGCCTACCTCTAAGTCTCCCTGGGGATGCCTAACTCTTACCCCCCTAACCACAGCCTGACCCTCCCACCCCAGCAGCCTAACTCTAAGTCTCCCTGGGGATGCCTAACTCTAACCCCACCTACTCGCAGCCTGACCCTCCCACCCCAGCAGCCTAACTCTAACCCTCCCTAACCACAGCCTGACCCTCCCACCCCAGCAGCCTAACTCTAAGTCTCCCTGGGGATGCCTAACTCTTACCCCCATACCCGCAGCCTGACCCTCCCACCCCAGCAGCCTAACTCTAACCCTCCCTGGGGATGCCTAACTCTAACCCCCCCTAACCACAGCCTGACCCTCCCACCCCAGCAGCCTAACTCTTACCCTCCCTGGGGATGCCTAACACTAACCCCCCCTAACCACAGCCTGACCCTCCCACCCCAGCAGCCTAACTCTAACCCTCCCTGGGGATGCCTAACTCTAACTCCCCCTACCCGCAGCCTGACCCTCCCATCCCAGCAGCCTAACTCTAACCCTCCCTAACCACAGCCTGACCCTCCCACCCCAGCAGCCTAACTCTAAGTCTCCCTGGGGATGCCTAACTCTAACCCCCCTACCCGCAGCCTGACCCTCCCACCCCAGCAGCCTAACTCTAACCCTCCCTGGGGATGCCTAACTCTAACCCCCCTACCCGCAGCCTGACCCTCCCACCCCAGCAGCCTAACTCTAACCCTCCCTGGGGATGCCTAACTCTAACCCCACCTACTCGCAGCCTGACCCTCCCACCCCAGCAGCATAACTCTAACCCTTCCTGGAGATGCCTAACTCTAACCCCCCCTACCTGCAGTCTGACCCTCCCACCCCAGCAGCCTAACCTTAAGTCACCCATCTGTGGCTTACCAGTAGTGAAGTCCGGCGTTGGCTTCAGCTGGATTCCGGCATTCGGCATCCCATCACAAGCATTTCAATTGATGTTGGGATGTTGGCATCAGCATTCCGATTCATGTCGGGATTCCTGTCGGGACACTGTGGGGGGCAATTTTTTCTATTGCTCTCTGTGGGTGCCACTGTGTGTTTTTTCTGTTGGGCCAATGTGTTTTAGTTTGTGTGTTCTATGTTTCATCAGGCATGCTTCCTGATGCTGTTCGTACATATTTACAGTATGGATTCAGACACACGCACCAAGAAGTGTATTAGAGATGTGTTGGACTTCCCTAGGTGGTTACAGGGGATGGCTCACCAGATGCAGAGGTAACATAGTAAGCGTGTGTTGCTCATAGTGGTAGTGTACCGAAATGCCGAATCACTCACATTGGAGCGGAGGCAATATTCAGATTATCTGCACTTAGCATAGGGCTGGTGAAAGTGTCAATGGTGCAACCGATGGTAGCATCTAAAGACGCACAAAGCATAATTGCAGCATCTGTAGACACTGGGAGTCTTAGTCCTTACACTTTAGGACACACAGCTGTACACCAGGCAACGGCATTGTAGCGGCATTAGTATAAAGTCCCAGACGTAACTGCAGCAAAACATGTAAGGAAGGCTGCAATTGCGTCCAAGTCAGAATCAAGCTCTATAAGGAGGGATCCCTGCCCCTATTGACAGACTCCCCCCCCCAAATGGTCCGGGTATGTCTGCTTTGCCCGGACTGCGCCCCCTAAACGGCGGCCAAATGCCGACGGCCCGCCCGCCCAGCGACCGCCTCTGCCTGTCAGACTTGATCGGCTGCTGTGCGAAAACACACAGCACCGATCAGATCTGAATTAGGCCCACGGTTTTGCCCAACTGCTTTGCTGCTGCGATCAGATTTGAATTACCCCCATAGTACAGTAACACATCCTCCTTTTATATTGAAGATACACAGACTAATTGTAATTTGTCAGTGCCTAAATTTTTTCAGGCCAACTAGGTGATAAAACTTGTTTTTTTTAATATTTTCGCCTATAAACAGTCATCATGTCTTACTAATTTTCTGAATATTTGTATTCATTATCAACAAATATGACCAAAAATATGATTATATGGTAATTCTACCTAATATGAAATCACAAACGTCACTGGCTTTAACATTTTATATATATTCCTTCATCTAAACAGTAAATTTAGATAATTGTTGTATTTATATATATATATATATATATATATATATACAGTATATAAAAACGGTTGTATGTGTGTATATATGTTTGTTCCAGCATAACTCTGGAATGCCTGGAGCAATTTACACCGAACTTGGTACACATATAATTTACAATCTGGAAAAAAATACTGTGTGGGTAAGACACCCCTAGCACCCCTAGGGGTGGGGGTGGGAAGGGGGTGACATGTAAAAATCCATAGTGTTCGGGGTTACGGGGATGAATAGTGATACTCCCAATGCCAAGTAAGTCCAAGTTCAGCCCCGATCAGCATGGGGGGTGGGAAGGGGTGAAAAATAAAATGTCCAAAATGACATAGATTAGTGTCAAATCCATAGTTTTTGGTGTCGATAAGCTGATTGCATTTTGAAAATTGATATGTTCCTTAGATTGTCCGTTAACATATAGGCTATGTATCTTCACACTAATTCTTTTAGGGGTTGGGTAGAGAACTTAAACTTGAAGATGGGCGCAATGAAAATAGTCGTATTGCGTTAAGAATTCCATGCGGGCGAAGCCACGGGCAAAAAGCTATAGTATATAAAACTGCAAAAAAAAAAAAAGATCTGTATAATAATGTGTACATTTCAAGATAAAAACAAAACACATAAAACACAAAACAATTACAAACATTACAAATGTAAACATGAGATTAGTTAGATAGAAATCTATATATTAATAGCAGAAGGACAACTTTTATGAGTTACATATTTCTATGATGCTGTTGTCTGGGTAGGGTATACATCATATACCAAATTAAAGGTCATGGTCCCAGTAGTGGATTTACCACTAGGCAACATAGGTGGCCGCTTAGGGCCAGGCTGGTGTCAGGGGGCCCAACAGGGATGTATAATAGAGTGCATCAGCATGTTTGATAAGATTGCGTGGGCCAAAGCGAGTGGCCAGGCTGGCTGAATACCTCCGACACTGCCTTCCGGGCCCCTCCTTCCCCTCTGCACCCAGTCATACAACCAGATGGGTGGGAGGAGGCGTGGCTGCCATTGTTGGTGGGCATTCTGTGTGGACTGGAGAGGACAGTGCGACTGGCGATGCTGCTGTAGTGATCAGGAAACACGTAGCTTTGAACGGCCAGAAGAGAAGCAGGAGCGTAAGGACTCTATTTATGTTTTGAAACTTACTTCACATTTGCCATATTTTGGAATGTTTCACAGCCACTGTGATCTGAAGTGGGGGGCGCAGAGTGAGAGCCAGCCACCACTGTGATCCGAGTGCGGGGGATGGAGAGAATGAGACTGCCGCCGCTGTGGTCGGGGTGGTAGACAGCCAGCTGCTGCTGTGATCGGGGGTGGGGGTGGAGAGCGAGATGCATCCGCCACTGTGATCTGAATGCGGGGTAAGAAGAGAGTGAGACTTCCGCCACTGTGTTCTGGGACGGTAGACAGACAGTTGCTGCTGTGATCGGGGTTGGAGGGAGAGAGCGAGATGCAGCCGCCACTGTGATCTGGATGCAGGGTAAGGAGAAGAAAGAGACTGCAGCCACTGCGATGCGGGGAAAGGGGGGGCAGGGAAGACACTGCTGGGTGCTGTCGGGACTATATATATCTATCTATATATCGTGTATATATATATATATATATATTTATTACACACACACTAGCCTCCTCCATGCTTTATTATATATATATATATATATATATATATCTAACAAGCAGTGAGAACTAGCACTCCACGCTCTCCCAGAGAACCGAACCCCCCCGAACTCCACGTGGTTTACACGGGTCTGAGGCAGCCTCGGTTCTTCCTGCTTGACTCGGAAAACCCGAACGAGGCAAAATGTCATCATTCCGCTGTCAGATTCTCGCGAGATTCGGATTCCATATAAAGAGCCGCGCGTCGCCGCCTTTTTCACTCGTGCATAGTAGAGAGAGCTAGAGGACGTGGCTACGTTCTCTGAGTGGAAAGCTCAATATCAGTGCTCAGTATCTGTGCTGCATTGTAGTGACCAGTATACTACAGTACAATAGTCCAGTGCTGCATCTCGCTGCCCAGTGTCAGTTCTAGTATCCTCATCAGTGCTCAGTATCACTACTCATTGTCTTGTGCTGCATTGTGGTGACCAGTATACTACAGTACAATAGTCCAGTGCTGCATCTCGCTGCCCAGTGTCAGTTCTAGTATCCTCCTCAGTGCTCAGGATCACTGCTCATTGTCTTGTGCTGCATTGTGGTGACCAGTATACTACAGTACAATAGTCCAGTGCTGCATCTCGCTGCCCAGTGTCAGTTCTAGTATCCTCCTCAGTGCTCAGGATCACTGCTCATTGTCTTGTGCTGCATTGTGGTGACCAGTATACTACAGTACAATAGTCCAGTGCTGCATCTCGATGCCCAGTGTCAGTTCTAGTATCCTCATCAGTGCTCAGTATCACTGCTCATTGTCTTGTGCTGCATTGTGGTGACCAGTATACTACAGTACATTACTAAAAGTCCAGTGTCTTGTGCTGCATCTTGCTGCTGTAGGGTGCTGTGGGAGTGTCCTGTCACTGTGCGTAGGTCATTATCATTCCAGTCACAGTGGTATTTGGTATCTATCTAGTGGTATCTAATTCCAGACATTACTGCCGTCTAATTCCAGATATATTACTGGCATATAATTCCACCCATTAAAAAATGGAGAACAAAAATTTGCTGGGTAAAATAGGTAAAGATCAAGATCCACTTCCACCTAGTGCTGAAGCTGCTTCCACTAGTCATGGCAGAGACGATTCAATGCCATCAACGTCGTCTGCCAAGGCCGATGCCCAATGTCATAGTAGAGAGCATGTAAAATCCAAAAAACTAAAGTTCAGTAAAATGACCCAAAAATCTAAATTAAAAACGTCTGAGGAGAAGCGTGAACTTGCCAATATGCCATTTACGACACGGAGTGGCAAGGAACGGCTGAGGCCCTGGCCTATGTTCAGGGCTAGTGGTTCAGC
This sequence comes from Pseudophryne corroboree, assembly GCF_028390025.1. Taxonomy (NCBI): domain Eukaryota; kingdom Metazoa; phylum Chordata; class Amphibia; order Anura; family Myobatrachidae; genus Pseudophryne; species Pseudophryne corroboree. The sequence goes on along the minus strand of NC_086450.1, from coordinate 195,398,440 downwards.
TTCACATGAGGATGGAAGCACTCATCCTCCCACTAGAAAAATGAAAAGAGTTAAGCTGGCAAAAGCACAGCAAAGAACTGTGCGTTCTTCTAAATCACAAATCCCCAAGGAGAGTCCAATTGTGTCGGTTGTGATGCCTGACCTTCCCAACACTGGACGGGAAGAGGTGGCTCCTTCCACCATTTGCACACCCCCTGCAAGTGCTGGAAGGAGCACCCACAGTCCAGTTCCTGATATTCAAATTGAAGATTTCACTGTTGAAGTACACCAGGATAAGGATATGGGTGTTGCTGGCGCTGAGGAGGAAATTGACAAGGAGGATTCTGATGGTGAGGTGGTTTGTTTAAGTCAGGCACCCGGGGAGACACCTGTTGTCCGTGGGATGAATAAGGCCATTAACATGCCTGGTCAAAATACAGAAAAAATCACCTCTTCGGTGTGGAATTATTTTAACAGAAATGTGGACAACAGGTGTCAAGCCGTGTGTTGCCTTTGTCAAGCTGTAATAAGTAGGGGTAAGGACGTTAACCACCTAGGAACATCCTCCCTTATACGTCACCTGGAGTGCATTCATCAGAAGTCATTGACAAGTTAAAACTTTGGGTGACAGCAGAAGCAGTCCACTGGCAACTAAATCCCTTCTTCCTCTTGTACCCAAGCTCCTGCAAACCACCCCACCAACTCCTCAATGTCAATTTCCTCCTTAGACATGAACGCCAATAGTCCTGCAGGCCATGTCACTGGCAAGTCTGACGAGTCCTCTCCTAACTGGGATTCCTCAGATAGATCCTTGAGTGTAACGCCTACTGCTGTTGTTGCTGCTGGGAGTCGATCATCATCCCAGAGGGGAAGTCGGAAGACCACTTGTACTACTTCCAGTAAGCAATTGACTGTCCAACAGTCCTTTGCGAGGAAGATGAAATATCACAGCAGTCATCCTGTTGCAAAGCGGATAAGTCAGGCCTTGACAACTATGTTGGTGTTAGACGTGCATCCGGTATCCGCCGTTTGTTCACAGGGACTTAGAGAATTGCTTGAAGTAGTGTGACATCGGACAATGCCACCAATATTGTGCGTGCATTACATGTGGGCAAATTCCAGCACGTCCCATGTTTTGCACCTACAATGAATTTGGTGGTGCAGAATTTAAAAAAAAACGACAGGGGCACAAGGAGATGCTGTCGGTGGCCCGAAGAATTGCGGGCCACTTTCGGCATTCAGCCACCGCGTGCCGAAGACTGGAGCACCAGCAAACACTCCTGAACATGCCCTGCCATCAGCTGCAGCAAGAGGTGGTAACGAGGTGGAATTCAACCCTCTATATGCTTCAGAGGATGGAGGAGCAGCAAAAGGCCATTCAAGCCTATACATCTGCCTACGATATAGGCATAGGAGGGGGAATGCACCTGACTCAAGCGCAGTGGAGAATGATTTCAACATTGTGCAAGGTTCTCCAATCCTTTGAACTTGCCACATGTGAAGTCAGTTCAGACACTGCCAGCCCTACTCAGGTCATTCCCCTCATCAGGCTTTTGCAGAAGCAGCTGGAGAGATTGAAGGAGGAGCTAAAATGGAGCAATTTCGCTAGGCATGTGGGACTTGTGGATGGAGCCCTTCATTCGCTTAACCAGGATTCACGGGTGGTCAATCTGTTGAAATCAGAGCACTACATTTTGGCCACCGTGCTCGATCCTAGGTTTAAAGCCTACGTTGTATTTCTCTTTCCGGCAGACACAATTGTGTAGATGTTCAAAGACCTGCTGGTGAGACACTTGTCAAGTCAAGTGGAACGTGACCCGCCAACAGCTCCTCCTTCATTTTCTACCGCCACTGGAGCTGCCAGGAAAAGGATAAAATTTCCAAAACCACCCGCTGGCAGTGATGCAGGGCAGTCAGGAGCAAGTGCTGACATCTGGTCCAGACTGAAGGACGTGCCAACGATTACTGACATGTCGTCTACTGTCACTGCATATGATTCTGTCACCATTGAAAGAATGGTGGAGGATTATATGAGTGACAGCATCACTGTAGGCATGCCAGACAGTCCGTACGTATACTGGCAGGAAAAAGAGGCAATTTGGAGGCCCTTGCACAAACTGGCTTTATTTTACCTAAGTTGCCCCCCCTCCAGTGTGTACTACAAAAGAGTGTTTAGTGCAGCCGGTAACCTTGTCAGCGATCGGCGTAGGAGGTTACTTCCAGAAAATGTGGAGAAGATGATGTTCATCAAAATGAATTATAATAAATTCCTCCGTGGAGACATTTACCAGCAATTGCCTCCAGAAAGTACACAGGGACCTGTGATGGTGGATTCCAGTGGGGACGAATTAATACTCTGTGAGGAGGGGGATGTACACAGTGAAAGGGGTGAGAAATCGGACGATGAGGAGGAGGTGGACATCCTGCCTCTGTAGAGCCAGTTTGTGCAAGGAGAGATTGATTGCTTCTATTTTGGTAGGGGCCCAAACCAACCAATCATTTCAGCCACAGTCGTGTGGCAGCCCCTGTCGCTGAAATGATGGGTTTTTTAAAGTGTGCATGTCCTGTTTATACAACATAAGGGTGGGTGGGAGGGCCCAAGGACAATTCCATCTTGCACCTCTTTTTTTATTTAGCTTTACAGCATGTGCTGTTTGGGGACTATTTTTTAAGTGCCATCCTTTCTGACACTGCAGTGCCACTCCTAGATGGGCCAGGTGTTTGTGCCGCCCACTTGGGTCGCTAGGCTTAGTCATCCAGCGACCTCGGTGCAAATTTTAGGACTAAAAATAATATTGTGAGGTGTGAGGTGTTCAGAATAGACTGGAAATGAGTGGAAATTATGGTTAATGAGGTTATTAATACTATAGGATCAAAATTACCCCCAAATTACCCCCATGATTTAAGCTGTTTTTGAGGGTTTTTTTAAAAAAAACACCCGAATCCAAAACGCACCCAAATCTGACAAAAATTCTTAAGGGAGGTTTTGCCAAAACGCGTCCGAATCCAAAACACGACCGCGGAAGCGAATCCAAAACCATAACACAAAACCCGAAAAATGCCCGCTGCACATCTCTAGTTTTAGGGGAAGTATATTGGTGTGTACTGTGAAGTAGGATGAGGAATGTGATCACTTTGACTGGATAGTAAAATAATTTAGGTGTATGGTGGTAAACAGTCCCGGATTGCTTGGTACTTGATGCTGTCTCTCTATATTGCTCTCTGTACACTAAATCAAATGCTGTTAAATGAAGCAAATTGTCTCTACGGAATATAATGAAGTCAGTGGTGCTGCCAAACGTGGGTGAGTGGCGCCGCTCACTCACTCACTATGGTACCTGGTTCTTGCCGCATCTAACTGAGTCAGTTTAATCTGCCCCCGGGTGCCTCTGCGCTCCGGACTCGCCGTCCTCCGCTCCGGGGCCGCCGTCCAAGGGGGTGTCCACCATGTGAGCCTCCGCTGAGACACGGACCCAGGTGTGGACGGGTGTAGTCGGAGAAGAGTAGTTGGTAAGGTTTGGCTTGCTCAGCCCAGCCCGACTAGTTCCTCTCCACTACGGAGACTTACCTAGGCGGCCACGGGGACTTGATTTCTCCTCAGCTGCGCTGCTGCTGTGTTCCTGGGTTGGTCCGTGCACGGATCGTGGTTTTGTCTGCTGCTGAAGTCTCTCTCTCTCTCTTTCTCTCTCTCTCCAACGCGTTTCAACCAATTACTGGTCTTCTTCTGGGAGTTGTGGGTAGTGTGGTTCCTTAGTGTCCAGTATTTATAGTGTCCAGAGTTCTTTCATTCATTAATTGATTGATTGGTGTTTCAACCTAAATAATTCCTATCATGCAACTTTCTTTTGTCTTCTTTATAATTGTGTCTGTCCATTAAGTGTGTGAATGATCATTTGTGTCAGAAAGAAAGAAGGAAAGAAGTAAAAGAGAGAAAAAAGAATACAGAATTTAAAATAATGATAAGTTAATAAAAAATAAAAATAAATATAAAAATCTGGGTTGTAGCGTGGACTGAATGGTAATATTTAAAAAAAAAAAAGGGGGTAGAGTAATATACATAAAGAGTACTATTGAACCTGAATGAATTACTGGATGGAATAAAATTGGAATAGTGCGGAATAAATGAACAGATGGGAATAATAAAAAGGGGAAATATGGATGTAGGGATTGCGAATAGAAGTAGATATGTACTTCAAATGAATATATAAAGAATATATAAGGATATGTGGGGCAATGAATCATATTCAATGTGTCTGTAAACCTGGTGGGTATATGCACAGATGTACGTGTACTAATTGATTCTGGTTCTGTCGGATGCACTAACTAGGTTTTCTGCATATATATATTTATTTGGTAATGAAAATTGGTGGGTTATGTTGTTTTTGTTGGCTGTGGTGTTATATGGTATGAATACAGGTGTGTGTACGTAGGTTATTGAAATCTGTTTCACAATGTGTGAACCTGTGCTAATATTTGAATGGTGATCATAATGGTTGCTGTTTAAAACTTATTTAAAACTTATTTGTGTTTTGTGGTTCTCTGTTTGTGGTAGATGGGAGTCAAATGTATCAACTGATTGTAGTTACTTTGTTACCTAGATTCGTTTAGGGTCTGAATCTATATATGCTTCCCAATGCTTCCTCTTGTTTGATATTCAAACTTAATAGTTGCAATAATCATTGTGGTGTATCTATTTTTAATAATTATGAAAGAATGTCAGAAATATGTGTATATGTATATAAAAATTGTAGTCTAGTTTCCTCATATAGTGATAGAGGACTCTGTAGTTTGTGTGTGATGAATCCGTTAGTTATTGATCTATCTTCTTTTCTTGTATTAGTGGTCCATTCTTGGTTATTTGTTTTGTGTTTGTTTTCATCTCTTGCATACGATGGATTTAATTTAGTTGTCTAAATTGAGTCCTTTTGGAGTGAAGGTTTTTAATTTGTACATCCATCTTAGTTCAATTTTGTTTATTTTCTGTATGAAGTCACCTCCTCTCCCGTTTGTTTTTACTTCCTGTATCCCCACAAATCGTAGTGTGCTGGGGTCATTGTTGTGGTATTCTTTGAAGTGTCTGGATAGGTTGTGGTCCTCTAACCCCTTTCTTATATTTCTTAAGTGTTCATTGATGCGTATTTTTAATTTCCTGCTGGTCCTTCCAATGTATTGTAGATGGCATCCGTATTCTAAAAGCTAAATTACTCCTTTGCTATTGCATGTGATGTTATCCTTGATCGTAGATTCTTTGTTCGTTGTTGAAGAATTGAATACTGTTGACGGTTTTGTGCTATTGATCTTACGATTTTTGCAGCCTTGACATGTGCCACAGAAGTAGAACCCTTTTGGTGGTGGAGTGTTGTACTGTATATGGTTTTCTGTTTGGAACTTCTCAGTTTGATGTGGTTCTGAACTAATTTCTTTCTCAAATCTGGAGCTTTTCTGAATATGACTTTGGGTTTTTCTGATAGGTGGTCTGTCAGTACTTCGTCCTGCATCAAAATGGGCCAGTGTTTCTTCAAGCTTTTCTGTATTTGTTTTGATTGTTGTGAATAATCAGTGATAAATAATATTTCTTTCTTTTCTTTTTTTCCCCTCCTTCTTCTTGTATGTCAGAAGATCTGTTCTTCTCATTTGTTCGACCTCTTGGTAGGAGCGTTTTATTAGTTGTTTGTCATACTTCTCCTCAAATTGTGATGCCGGTTCTTGTCCTTGTACTCTGTAGTCTTCTATCTTCATGCAGTTTCTTCTTAATCTTACGAATTGTCCTCAGGGCACTGCCTTCAACCAATTGGGGTGGTGCCAGCTGGTTGATAGAATGAAGCTGTTGACATCTACTGTTTTCCTGAATGTATTTGTCTGGATCTTTACTTCTTCTATGTAAATCTTGAGATCTAGAAATTTGACTTCTTTTTTGCTATGTTGTACAGTGAATTTTAAATTGTTGTTGTTCTTGTTTAAGGACCCAATGAATTCTGGAAGGGTATGTTCTTCTCCACGCCATATGCAGAATACATCATCTATATAGCGGGTCCAGAGTACGAGACTTGCCCCAAACTTGTGGGACCATATATGATGGTCCTCCCACCAACTCATGAACAAGTTGGCATAGCTTGGGGCGAATCTCGTACCCATGGCTGTGCCTGTCACTTGTAAAAAGAACTTATCATTGAACCAAACATAATTGTGAGTAAGGATGAATTTGATGCTGTCCAAGATGAATTCTCGTTGTATGTCTGGTATTGTATGGTCTTTGGTGAGATGATAATTAATGCTGTTTATACCTTGGTCATGGTTGATGACTGAGTAAAGTGAAATGCGCGGGAATGCGCATCGCTATCGCTGGGGGGAATACACACGGCAGATCCATGCTTAAAATCTAAGCAATCTAATCAGATTGCTTAGATTTTAAACACGGATCTCTCCGTTTGTACCCCCCTTTACTTACACTATCTTATACTCCATACTCCCTTTGATGGCACCTAACCCCTGGTTTTGCTTACCTGTCCTATATTGTCTTAAACTGTAAGTGCTGTTTTGCTCATTTGTTTATGTACTCTGTAATGGGTGCTGTGGATCTCTCGTGGTGCTATATAAATAAAGGATAATAATAATAATAATAATAATGACTGAGATATAGATTGCATAGCTGTGCCTGGGTGACAGAGACTGAGAGGCAGCTTTTTTATTGCAAAGAAAAATGAATATAGTTATAATTGCACAGATGTGAATGTGACAGGGTTAGAGCACTAAAGGTAATGTGCTATCAAACTCCAGGTATGTCAGTCAAGCCCTGGTTACAAGTGTTGCCAGTTTTGTTTTATTAATATGACTTTTTAGTTCTCACCTTGATTTGTGTATGTACAGTTCTTATCTGACCCTGAATCTCCTGAGATTGTTAATCTTTTGACATTTTATGATATTCAGTTTGTTTCCGGTTTCTTCTCCTCAGGCTCCTCGCTGGATATTGTGGATTTTAGTGGAAATTGCCATTATTGGATCAGACATGCAGGAAGTGATTGGGACAGCCATTGCATTTAGCCTCCTGTCTGCTGGTCGGTAAGACACCCATATCCCCAATGTATTAATGTTTATCCTTTGCACCATACATATTATATAATTTCCTCATTATGGGGTCTATTTACTAAGCTGTGGAGAGAGATTAAGTGGATGGAGCTAAAGTACCAGACAATCAGCTCCTAACTGCCATATTACAGGCTGTGTGTGGAAAAATGACAGTTAGGAGATTGTTTGTTGGTACTTTATCCAGAATCCATACTAAATACCAGATATTGGGATGTCAGTGGTCAGATGACTGACCGTGGCTTCCCTCCAGGGGTATCGACTAGGGCTAACCCCCCGAGTGCCTAACTCTAACCCACCCTAGTGCCTAACCGTAACCCCCCTCCCTGCCCCCCTACCCCTGCTCCCGGGCCCTAACCCTAACCCTGAACCCTTATACTTACCTTCGGGATATCGGCTGTCAGTGATCCGGCACCTGTCTCCTGAATGGTGTCAGGATTCCGGCATCGGTCACATGACTGCTGGTAACCCGTCGGCCAGGATGCTGAATGCATCCCCTCTCTCCAAGGCATAGTAAATAGATCCTTAAGTCTTCCATTAGAATACAGTATTGAGCATTCTTTATACCATTACATTTTCTCTGCATTTAGGATATAGGGCCTAATTCAGACCTGATCGCAGCAGCAAAATCTTTTTTTTATGGGTAAAACGATGTGCAGTGCAGGTGGGGCAGATATAACGTGCAGAGAGAGTTAGAGTTGGGTGAGGTGTGTTCAAACTGAAATTTAAATTGGCGTCAAAAAATAAAGCAGCCAGTACTCTGCAAAGAAACACAATAACCCACCCCAATCTAACCCTCTCTGCGCATGCTATATCTGCCCCACCTGCAGTGCACATGGTTTTGCCCATTAGAGAAAGATATTGCTGCTGCGATCAGGTCTGAATTAGGACCACAGTGCACAGTGTCATCCCAAACAGCATACGCTAAGAGTGAGGTACTGCTGTATGTGTCAGTATATATTAAAATCCTTCAATGTGAGAATAAATGGAGTCCTAATGTAAGCGTTCTCAGGCAATATGTCTAACTCTCATTACCATTGGTATTAAACTATAATCTCTTTCATATTTCTTCTCATATAATTACTTCTCAATATTTCTCTTATTTCTTGCAGGATTCCCCTTTGGGGTGGCGTCCTTATCACCATCATTGATACTTTATTCTTTCTGTTCCTAGATAAATATGGTGAGTTTACAGAGAAGCGAGAGTTCAGAGATTTCTGAATGTTGATGATGTGATCACTTAGTGCCTCCTTTAGAGCATGATTTAATGATGGATGTAAGTCTCATTTACAATTTGTTACACGACACAACCATGGCCCTCATTCCGAGTTGTTCGCTCGGAGATTTTCATCGCATCGCAGTGAGAATTCTCTTAGTGCGCATGCGCAATGTTCGCACTGCGACTGCGCCAAGTAACTTTACTATGAAGAAAGTAAGTTTACTCACGGCTTTTTCATCGCTCCGACGTTCGCATTGTGATTGACAGGAAATGGGTGTTACTGGGCGGATGCACGGCGTTTTAGGGGCGTGTGGCTGGAAACGCTACCGTTTCCGGAGAAAACGCAGGAGTGGCCGGGGAAACGGTGGGTGTGCCTGGGCGAACGCTGGGTGTGTTTATGACGTCAGCCAGGACCGAAAAGCACTGAACTGATCGCACAGGCAGAGTAAGTCTGAAGCTACTCAAAAACTGCTAACTCGTTTGTAATCGCAATATTGCGCATACATCGGTCGCACATTTAAGAAGCTAAGATTCACTCCCAGTAGGCGGCGGCTTAGCGTGTGTAACTCTGCTACATTCGCCTTGCGAGCGATCAACTCGGAATGAGGGCCCATATTTTAGGTCAGGCATCTTTATACTTGTAGCCTGTTGTGCTAGGAGCAGTGGCTTAGAGGTGTAAGTGCAGTGATGGGGTGGCAAGGCAAGTCAGTCACTTTCCTCAGAGGGGATGGAGTTAAGATGGCAGCTGTTATGATCCCAGCAGTCAGAATACCGACACCAGAATCCTGACATCCGTCGGAATGCTGACACCGGTATCCCAACAGGGTCAAGAGACCAAAATGTAATCCCAACAGCCGGCATCTCAACCACAAGTATATCGGGGAGTGGGGGTTAGGATTAGCCACCGCTGGGGGGAGGTTAGGTTTAGGCAGCACTAAGGGGGGAGGATTAGGCTGCGGGGAAGGGGGTAGGGCAGGGGGAGGGGGTTAGGTTTAGGCACCATTGGGTGAAGGTTAGGGTTAGGCACTAAGGGAGGAGGTTAGGGTTAGGCTGCGGGAAGGGAAGGGAGGATTAGGGTTAAGGTTAGGGGGTAGGGGAGAGTGGGGAACATACTTATCTTACCCCTGTCAGGATTCACAGATTGGGATGCCGGTGTCGGTATTGTGATTGTTGGCATCCTGTCTGCCGGTCATTCATACTGAACCCCCTTAGAGATGTGTCCAGTTTTAAATTACACGTATCTTAAAGATACTCTTTTATAAGGTGCATCTTATTGTTTATCTTGTCATTCCTGATAGGTCTGTGCATGATTCCGAGTATATATATATAATAATATATTATATATATAATGATGACAGCAGAACATATCTATAGATAACATTTAAAATCACACAGAACTTTAAGATATGTATAACAAAATACAACTGTCAATATATGTATGTGTGTGTATGTGTATTTTACACTGACACAGGGCCAGACTACAAACTCTTTACATATTCCAGGTGTCACATAAATCATATATTGACGTGTTTATGTCTTGCTAGGTCTCAGGAAACTGGAAGCTTTCTTTGGCGTCCTCATCACTATAATGGCGGTAACATTTGGCTATGAGGTGAGTTCAATACAGATTAATGCCCAAGAAATGTAAGTATACAAAACATCCAGTAACAAAATACATTTCTGTTATTGAGATGATTAATATTTTCCTCTTGCATTAATTGTTGTGTATTATGAAATGTTTTATACACAGACATGATTACAAATTGCTGACACATTTACTAAGCCTGCAGCTCTTGCAACATAACTTGGTTAGCAGTTTGGAACTGGTCCTTTATAAGAGAGGAAGGTAGGCAGGAACAGTCAGCTAAATCTGCAGTTTTGCTAAATAAGACATTCTACTTATGGTTTATGCTTGACATGAGGTCATACTGCATTCTGACTTTAGCTGATTTCATCTCATTTGAAGGCCTTCAGTCACGAGTTATGCGAGATACAAAAAATATTTCTTTGTATGTGAGGTATCTTGTGAGGGCTACACAAGTGGTTGACAAGAGATTGCAGAGCAGGATTAAAATCCATTGGGGTCTAGGTGACATATGATTTAGGCTTTATCCCCACTTCTGTTTATTAGTTAAACAAAAAAGAAAAACTACTAAAAATGGTTTAGGATAATCTGGACTTCAAGACCCCTTACAGTTCTAGGCTGCATGACAAATGTTCTGCTATCCCTGACAGGTGGCTATTGTTATAGGCCCTACACACTGGCCGATTTTCTGAAAGATATGAACGATCTCGTTCATAAATGAACGAGAACTCGTTCATATCTTTCAGTGTGGAGACTCCAGCGATGAACGATGCGCGGCCCCGCGCTCGTTCATCGCTGATCTCCCGTCGGCTGTGCATGCAGGCCAATATGGACGATCTCGTCCATATTTGCCTGCACTTCAATGCAGCCGCATGACGGGGGGAGTGAAGAAACTTCACTCCCCCCGTCACTGCCCCCCCGCCGCCGGGTCGCTCGTCGGCCGTTTCGACCGTCGGGCACCTCGGCGGCGCATCGTCAAATGTGTAGGGCCCCTTACTCATTCTGAAACCAGGTGTATTCATATAATGGGAAATTGATCAATTTGGAGACATCTGTAAAGTATAGGTTTACTGATGTAGTAATTGGTGGCTTCAGCTATAGTATGTGGACAAGATAATGATGATGCTGGACATAATACACACAGATATTAGATGAACAGCTGAAACTGGCCCTTCATTAGCCATTGTGTAACCAGAAATATAATTGGTGGTCCCATATTGGAAAATAAGATCCTTCATAATATCTAAAAGGACCATACACACTAGCCGAGCCCCCGCCGACGCTGATATTAGCGGCGGTAGGGTGCTGGCACGGCAAGTGCATACACACTGGCCGAAGCCAGTGGGGAAGGGAGCGACGGCGGGGGGAACGACACCCATGCTGCATCTGCAGCATGGCTGTCATTCACGAGGACCTCCCTCGTCTGTATATGTTCAGACGAGGAAGGGGGATGTTAACGATGCGGAGGAGCGTGCATTGTTAACGACATTGAGTGTACACACTGGACGAGATTGTAAAAGATCTCACTCAGATTAGCCCTTCTGAGCGAGATCTTTCACTTTCTCGTCTAGTGTGTATGGGGCTTAACTCAACACTGGTTTACATCAACTAATACAACATGTTCCCTGTATATTAACTCCAGGTTTATGGATTGTTACCGTGATACATCCCATCCAAAAAAAAAATCATATTTTTAATTCTGCAATGCTCATAGTTACTCAGAGATGACAAACACAAACCCTGAGAACATCTATATAATTCAATCATCTTATGCTTTATTCCTCAGTATGTGGTTGTCCATCCAGACCAAAGAGAGGTGGTAAAGGGGATGTTCTATCCGTATTGCTCTGGCTGCGGTAGGCCCGAGTTGCTCCAGGCTGTCGGGATCATAGGTGCCATTATCATGCCACATAATATATACCTGCACTCCTCGCTTGTCAAGGTAACGTGTATGAACATGCTGTCCACATTTATGTGGAGGATTTACCCATAACATCTAAGTTGTGGCAATGTATTATTTGATGTGCATATTTTATAGGTTCTGCAAATTTTCTTCTAGTCTTATAATAAAAATCATACGCATCAATTTGTCTGAGGGAATCAATTTTCTGACACATTAGCGAGTGAGTAGTAAAATCAATATACAGGATAAGAGGAAATATACTGTGCACCTGGTCAATAAGAGATACAGGAACACATAGCTAAAACTTTGGACTTTCAGCTGGTAAATTATACAAGCAGATGTTATACTCTGCAGCATATGAGGTTTAGTGAATCAATAGGATTTATGAGATAATAGCTGTAAGCCTACACAGTAGCTATCTCCATTGTGCCTCGTGTAGTTCCTTTGTGATGTATCAAGTTCTAGACACAATGACAGCTTGAGTATTGATTCTCTGCATCATTGTCATATTCTCTGTTTCTCTTTTACAAACATGGGTTACACTGTTCTGCACACATGGCCACCAGAAGTAATCTCAGGCCTAGGTGTTGACGCTTCTTGGGCCCAACACCTGCCACTGTGCCTGGAGCGGTGTGTGAACATGCAACCTAGCCTAGGCTGCGCAAAAGCAGATGCTGTGCACTTAGCTTAGAAGCAGTGTGATTGTGCAGACCAAGTGTAAGCTACTGTTCCATGCCATCACTTTGCTCAGCCTGTTCTAGAGCCCAATTCGGCTGTCTCAATAATCTGCCACCATGCTGCCAATGAGGTAAAGCCTGGCAACGATTAGTTATGCCCCCTAATTATTGTCCCTCATGATCTGCTGCCACTGGTTCCAGTTTAATAGATAGGCGATGTATTATGGTAAACATTGGTTATTTCCTGATTTCACTTCTTTTGGATCATCTAATATGTTTGTCTACCTTTACTTTAAAATTGTTTTACTTTAAATCACCAACAAAGGAAATGACAGCAATGTATCAACATACTCTCTATAACCTAGGCTAACAGAAAACTGGGTAAAGTAATTTTATAAATGACTAAGAAAAGTTTTAGGAAAGAGGAAGAGGGCAGATGTTATGTATATTAAAGAAACAGTGGCAGAACTACCGCTAGTGCAAGCGGTGCCTTGCACTGGGGCCCGCCACTGTCAAGGGGCCCAAAGCCAGCGTGGCATGTAATGAGTCAAACTGACTCATTACATGCCGCTGTGTGCTGCGGACCACCGCCGCCCGCCGAGGAGAGGAGCAGCAGGGACGCAGCGGCCACAGGGGGGGAAGGGGGAGGAGAAGGAGGGAGGTGGAGGAGGGAGCCGCAGCAGTGCAGTGTGATTGGTGGAGGCGCTGCTGCAGTTGTCTCTCCCCTTCCACATAGGCTGTCCTCCGCCTGTGAATGCTGGGATGCGCTTCCCTCATCACAGCTGCGGCAGGCAGCCTATGTGAAAGAAGAGGGACAGCTGCAGCAGCACCTCCACCAATTATATTGCGCTGCTGCGGCTCCCTCCTCCCCTTCCTCCTCCTCCTTCTCCCCTGCCCGGGATCATCATCTGCCAGATGCTGTTGCACCGAGGAGCCTGACTGCCAGTGGAGACAGTAAGTATAATCTATTCTTTCTTTCTTTCAGTCTATCTATCTATCTATCTATCTATCTATCTATCTATTCTGTCTGTCTGCCTTAATGTGTAAAAAGGGGACGCTGTCTGCCGTAATGTGTAAAAAAGGGGACGCTGTCTGCCGTAATGTGTAAAAAGGGGACACTGTCTGCCGTAATGTGTAAAAAAGGGGACGTTGTCTGCCGTAATGTGTAAAAAAGGGGACACTGTCTGCCGTAATGTGTAAAAACGGGACGCTGTCTGCCGTAATGTGTAAAAAAGGGGACGTTGTCTGCCGTAATGTGTAAAAAAGGGGACGTTGTCTGCCGTAATGTGTAAAAAGGGGGACTGTCTGCCGTAATGTGTAAAAAAGGGGACGCTGTCTGCCGTAATGTGTAAAAACGGGACGCTGTCTGCCGTAATGTGTAAAAAAGGGGACGTTGTCTGCCGTAATGTGGAAAAAGGGGACGCTGTCTGCCGTAATGTGTAAAAAGGGGACGCTGTCTGCCGTAATGTGTAAAAAGGGGACGCTGTCTGCCGTAATGTGTAAAAAAGGGACCGCTGTCTGCCGTAATGTGTAAAAAAGGGGACGTTGTCTGCCGTAATGTGGAAAAAGGGGACGCTGTCTGCCGTAATGTGGAAAAAGGGGGACTGTCTGCCGTAATGTGTAAAAAAGGGGACGCTGTCTGCCTTAATGTGTAAAAACGGGATGCTGTCTGCCGTAATGTGTAAAAAAGGGGACGCTGTCTGCCGTAATGTGTAAAAAGGGGACACTGTCTGCCGTAATGTGTAAAAAAGGGGACGTTGTCTGCCGTAATGTGTAAAAAGGGGGATGCTGTCTGCCGTAATGAGTAAAAAGGGGGACTGTCTGCCGTAATGTGTAAAAAAGGGGACACTGTCTGCCGTAATGTGTAAAAACGGGACGCTGTCTGCCGTAATGTGTAAAAAAGGGGACGTTGTCTGCCGTAATGTGTAAAAAAGGGGACGTTGTTTGCCGTAATGTGTAAAAAGGGGGACTGTCTGCCGTAATGTGTAAAAAAGGGGACGCTGTCTGCCGTAATGTGTAAAAACGGGACGCTGTCTGCCGTAATGTGTAAAAAAGGGGACGTTGTCTGCCGTAATGTGTAAAAAGGGGACGCTGTCTGCCGTAATGTGTAAAAAGGGGACGCTGTCTGCCGTAATGTGTAAAAAAGGGACCGCTGTCTGCCGTAATGTGTAAAAAGGGGACGTTGTCTGCCGTAATGTGGAAAAAGGGGACGCTGTCTGCCGTAATGTGGAAAAAGGGGGACTGTCTGCCGTAATGTGTAAAAAAGGGGACGCTGTCTGCCTTAATGTGTAAAAACGGGATGCTGTCTGCCGTAATGTGTAAAAAAGGGGACGCTGTCTGCCGTAATGTGTAAAAAGGGGACACTGTCTGCCGTAATGTGTAAAAAAGGGGACGTTGTCTGCCGTAATGTGTAAAAAGGGGGATGCTGTCTGCCGTAATGAGTAAAAAGGGGATGCTGTCTGCCGTAATGTGTAAAAAGGGGGACTGTCTGCCGTAATGTGTAAAAAAGGGGACGCTGTCTGCCGTAATGTGTAAAAACGGGACGCTGTCTCCCGTAATGTGTAAAAAAGGGAACGTTGTCTGCCGTAATGTGGAAAAAGGGGGCGCTGTCTGCCGTAATGTGTAAAAACGGGACGCTGTCTGCCGTAATGTGTAAAAAAGGGACCGCTGTCTGCCGTAATGTGTAAAAAAGGGGACGTTGTCTGCCGTAATGTGGAAAAAGGGGACGCTGTCTGCCATAATGTGTAGAAAGGGGGACTGTCTGCCGTAATGTGTAAAAAAGGGGACGCTGTCTGCCGAAATGTGTAAAAACGGGACGCTGTCTGCCGTAATGTGTAAAGTAGGGGACGCTGTCTGCCGTAATGTGTAAAAACGGGAAGATGTCTGCGGTAATGTGTAAAAAAGGGGACGTTGTCTGCCGTAATGTGGAAAAAGGGGACGCTGTCTGCCGTGATGTGTAAAAAGGGGAACTGTCTGCCGTAATGTGTAAAAAAGGGGACGCTGTCTGGCATAATGTGTAAAAAGGTGACGCTGTCTGCCGTAATGTGTAAAAAAGGGGACGCTGTCTGCCATAATGTGTAAAAAGGGGATGCTGTCTGCCGTAATGTGTAAAAAGGGGGACTGCCTTCTGTAATGTGTAAAAAAGGGGACTTTGCCGTAATGTGTAAAAAGAGGACGCTGTCTGCCGTAAATTGTAAAAAGGGGAATCTGTCTGCCGTAATGTGTAAATGGGGCTCTACCTGGTGTAGTGGTGCTACTGTGCAGCGTAATTTGAATAATGGAGACTACTGTGCACCGTTATACAAATTGGTATTATTTTGTGGTCACACCCCTTCCCCATGAAGCCACACCCTAAATTTTTTGCGCACTGCCCCTGTTTTACATAGAGGGGGGGGGGCTCCGATGCCGTTTCTTGCACACATCGCTAAAATGTCTAGTTACGGCACTGTTGCTAGGTATCCATTTCCCTGGCCCTGAGCAGGTCCCCCTCACCAGATCCTCTCCAGGGGTGAGGGGGTGGACTTGGATGGGTTGAGGGGGAAGGGGGGCCCAAAGCATTTTGTCGCACCTGGGCCCACCGCTCGCTAGTTCCGCCACTGTAAAGGAATATCAGATATTCTGTTCATGGGAGCACCAAATAGTTTTAAAGTTACTAAATGAGTTATTACATAGTGATAAGATGGGAAAATGACTGAAAAGACCTATTTCTTCAGTAATGTAAGTAAACTCTATTTTAGTTCAAACCTTCTTCCAACTAACAATAGATTGTCTACTAGGTGAAGCTGTTCCTTGTCAACTGGCTATACAAATAATGTTAACTAATTTTGTGGAATTGTTAGCTAATGATGGACAGTAACAAACATAGGGGGTGATTCATTGTGGATTGCTTAACCACTTAACTGACGATTTATTTTGCCGAAAACCGCAACGAAATTGTCGGGGTTTTTTATGAATGAATTAAGTGAAGAACATGACTTTAACCCTATCCCAAATGATTTTAGTAAAAAAAAAAAAAAGGAAAATATGTTTTTTTTAGATTTTAAAAAATATATATATATGTTTTCAAACATCAAAACATCGACCGTGAACATAGCGACCATCGGAACATCGGGAACATTGCGACTATCGCAGCCTTCATTTTGAAAGCCGGGACAGCCTGCAGGTATGCAGGGGGGGTCTGGGGGAGGCTTGGGAGGGTTCATTTACTCTCCCCAGCGGCTGCCATTGTCTGCAACCGCTGGAGGGGGGGGGGGGGATCCTGCCGTGCTGACCTATCAGCAGTGATCGGCAGCACGGCAGACACAGGGGGAGAGTGCAGGGAGGCAGAGGGACCTTCCGGTCCCTCTGACAGCAGCAGCGGAGGGAAGTTTATCTTCCCTGCCACTGCTAACACTCTCTATCTGACTGGTCGCATCCTGTGTGACCAGGTCAGATAGAGTACTTGCAGGCATGGTCGCATCTGATGCGACCATGCCAGGCAAGTGGTTAAGCCAACCTATCTGCACAGGCGTTTTTAAGTAGGTCCTCTGAAGTCAGCAATGACCACTACCAGCCTCTTGTTTAGCAAAAATTGAGGACGACCTTGCCTGGCGCAGATTGGAAAAATCTTTGATGATTTTGCGATCAGCCCACATATTAAGATGCAGTAGCAATTTTTATGATGGGCGTTTTTTCTCCATTTCTGGTCGGCAACTATTTGATCGCAAAAACTGCTTTTTAGCAGAAACTACAATCCTTACTTATAATCATTACATGGCCATGCAGGGCCCCAGGCATTCACATAAAAATAGGTCCATTATCATGGCAGCATGATGATATCCAACTGCCCAGCTGGCCACACAGTTGGCAAAAAATCATAAGCTTTAATACTGTATTTCTAGTGTTGAAAAAAAAAAAAAAAAAGATTAAATTTTTCTATTTTGATGTGTTTAGGGGGACAGTGAGGTTGATAGTGTTGATAGATGCCCACATGGCTCTAGCCACACCCACACACCACTGGTCACAGCCCCTCCCCTTTTCAGTATAGTCCCTTGAACATCTTTATCCCCAGGACCATTCTGCCCATAATTCGGCTCTGTGACCATGGGATCCTCTCACATGATCCTCTCACATGCCATCAGTAATAGTTAACACTTACAGGAGTCTCTACCAGTGGTGGCTGCTGCCCCTGGGCTGCAGCACCATCCAACGGCTGCAGGGGGGAGCTGGCCAGGACATATGAACATACATGTAAAGTTGTATGTATGTCCTGGCATCCTTGCCCCGGAATCAGCATCCGCCGCAGCATGGAAAAACTGCTCAGCCTATCAATCATTGCTTAGCCCACCCACGGATTTCCAATGGCTGGATTCACAGGAGTCCGGGGGGCAGCTAAATAAAGATTTACAGGGTGATCAGTGTGTGGAATGCTGCGGTGACTGTGGCGCCAGATCCCCCCTGCACACTTTGGACAGCACTGCAGCTCAGGGGCAGCAGTCACAGCTGGTCTGATTATCCTGGTGAGATGGTGACAGTAGATGTGAGGGTGAACTCATATCACCCTCATATCTGGTTTGGGTGGTGTGGTCGCTTGTTCTCATAAAATAAAATAAAAAATTAAAATAAAAGAATTACAAATATTGAAAAAAATAAATAATATTTTTAAAAAATCATTAAAAAAATATTCAGCTAATAGGATGAAGGAGGGGCACAGATAGTATGAGGTAGACAGATGGAATGAGGGTACAAACACATACAAAAAGGTTGAAAACGAAAGCGACAGACGAGACCATGACACAAGTGGGGGCAGATGGCCATATGGAGAGGGTGGCAGAAGCACACACTGGGGATGACGGCAGAGGCACACATGGAGAGTTTGGCAGAGGAACACATGGGTAGACAAGCATATGATTAGGAGCTCACATAGGAAAGTGGGCAGAGGCAAGCATGTAAACAGGATACAAAAAAGAGTAGATATCGAAAACAATATCCAGAGAGACAAATACAAAAGGGATGACAGAAAGAGAGCTAGAGATATTTGGTGGGGAGGTGGATTGTGCAGATATATAGATGCTAAAGATGAATGGGTCCGGTTCACCACCCGAACATAGGAGATCCAGGGCGATCAGAGCCACAGCACGGATCTCCCTGCCTGCCTGGGATCCCAAAAGACACCGCCAGCACCCCCACACAGAGGACACTACCGGCACCCGCGCAGAGGACACTACTGGCACCCCGCACTGCCCACACCCCCGTACAGAGGACACAGCCAGCACTCGTGCACAGAGGACGCAGCCTGGCACCTCCGTTCAGTTTAATTGGCAGTGCGTTACAGATACCGGTCACTGCCACTTCCCCACACTGAGGACACCACTGATGACAACCCCACATAGAGAACATCACCAGCACCCCCTCACTGCAGACAAAGCCTTCACCCCCGCACATAGGACACCACCGACACCTCCACACTGCCGACGTCACCGGCACCACTGGCACCCCTGCACAGAGGACACTGCCAGCACCCCACACAGAGGACACCGCCGGCACCTAAGCACTGCCGATACCGCTGGCACACCCACACAGAGGAAACCGCCGACACTCCAGCACTGCTGACACCGCCAGCATCCTCCTCCTCACAGACAACTGGGGGCATTTATCATCGGGGGCCCCCCTCCCACGTGTTGTCACATTAAGTACACTATTGGTGTATCCAATCCGACCTGCACTGTATCTGATCCGCACTGTATCCGACCTTCACTGTCTGTAACCTGCACTGTATCCAACCGACACTGTATATGACCCGTACTGTTTCCAGCCCGCATTGTATCTGACCTACACTGTATATGACCTGAACTGTATCTGACCTGCACTGTATTGAGCCCACACTGTATCCAACTCACACTGTATCTGACCTGCAATGTATCCAACCCACACTGTATCTAACCTGCACTGTATCCGACCCACATTGTATCCAAATCACACTGTATGGAACCTGCACTGTATCCGACCTGCACTGTATCCAACCCACACTGTATCCGACCCGCACTGTATCCAACCCACAATGTCTGTAACCTGCACTGTATCCGACCCACACTGTATCCAAATCATACTGTATGGAACCTGCACTGTATCCGACCTGCACTGTATCCAACCCACACTGTATCCGACCCGCACTGTATCCAACCCACAATGTCTGTAACCTGCCCTGTATCCGACCCGCACTTAGGGGGTCATTCCGACCCGTCAGTACGCAGCGGTTTGTCGCTTCAGTGCGAACGGGTCCAAAATGCACATGCTCGGCGGCCGCACTGCGCATGCGTGATGTTGCCCGGCGACAGGGGTCACCGGGTTACGTCGCGTCCTACAAAGAAAGCGAACGCAGAGCCGACCGCAAGAAGATTGACAGAAAGAATGCGTACCTGGGCGGATCCGGACCGTTGGAAACTGTTTTCGGGGAGTGGAGAAGAAAACGCAGGCGTGTCCAGCAGAATGGAGGGCGGGTGTCTGACGTCAAAGCCGGCCCTAGCATTGCAGAGATCGTCGCACAGGGTAAGTATGTCCAGGGCTGGTCTTCTTTTACTTTAATTTTTTTTAGCTTAGCAGGGCTGCACAAGCGATCGCATCCCTGCTAAGCTAAAGTACACTCCCCCATAGACTAGTTGATCGCAGCAGCAGCAAAAAGTTGCTGGCTGCGATCAACTCGGAATGACCACCTTTATCCGACACACACTGTATCCGACCAACACTACAACCTACACTGTATCCAACCGCACTGTATTCGACCCACACTGTATCCGACTTACGCTGTAGCCGACCCACACTGTATGCGACCTGCACTGTAACCTGCACTGTTTCTTACCAGCACTGTATCCGACCTATACTCTAACTTGCACTGACCCACAGGAATGGAACACTGTTTTTATGGTTGGGGAGATATTGGGGAACTGCTCAACAAAAAGGCTGATTGAGGCTTTACATGGGCACAGAGTGCCAGTCATCAGGGCCCCAGGGGCCCCAGGAGGGAGGTACAGATTGGGCACTGAGAATAGACATGTGCTGGGGACATGTGCTCTTGTCCAGGGGGCATCCATGTCTGCTGTTGCTATTTTATACCTGGGTTAGGGTTTTTTCTTTGCTGCTTGCTAACTACTACTACTTTAGAGCAAGAATATTCCAAACACGTTCTTAATAAATTTCTGTGTTGGATTGTTTTTTATTGATAGTACTTGCAAGTTGGTTTGATTGGTTATTGCTAATACAGGACTAATTTGCAAAACATTTTTAAACAGAAATAACTGCCGTGTGTTTGTGCCGCTGCTCTGTTGCTTAGTTTAGCTAGCCAGGCTTTGGCCTATATTTCTGAACAATATTGTGAGCTGTGAGGTGGTCAAAATTGACTGGAAATTACTGGAAAATATTGTTATTGAGGTTAATAATACTGTAGGAACAAAAACAGGCCCAAATTCTGTAGTTTTAGCTGTTTTAGTAAAACAAATACAGAACCAAAACCAGCAAGGGCGGTTTTGGCAAAACCAAATACAGATCCAAAACACGAAGGAGACACAGAACCAAAAACCATGACGGGGACCGGCACACATCCCTAATGCAGACACAGAGGGTGGGATTACTCTGCACTGTACTGCTACTACTTCTTGAACGGCCCCAGCCACATGTGGTCCATAATCCGATCCTGCTGAAAGGCAGTGGACACACCTGGCCAAGGGGCACTCCTCCATTTATCCAGCTCTGCACACATGGGGGACTGCACACAGTACAGAGAGCCCTGCCAGTGCTAGTGATCCTGGCTGCGATCTGCATACTGCCTGTGAATTACAAGTAGTAGGTGGCTAGAATTGTCAGTGACGGCAGGCCATCTTACAACCCGAGCCTCTTACAAATGTACCCGATGATGGCACTGTCAGGCACCCCTGTAAACAAGTATCTGGGACATCTCTATCCCTTATTTAACTTTGTAGAGCCAATATACTACAAATGTAAAATTTTAAGAGTATGTACATTTAGAACAATGGGGCTGATTCAGCGTAATTCAGGCGCAATGAACTGATGTTTTCGAAACTGCACATGCACCAGAGCTGCAGTGCACATGTCTCACGATGGTGCTGCAGCTCTGGTCGCAGTGCCCTTGTCAGGATCCATCCTGTTCAAATACATAGGATATGTATTTGTGGGCACAGGCACGGTGACCACTGGGTATTAGATGGGGCTGAAGGGAGATAGGTAAGTCTTTTAATGCAGCTGCTACAGGAGAAGACCCAAGGACCGAGGCTAGGCAGATAACTGGTGATATCTGAAACCAAATTACGGCAAGAACTGGATGCTGGACTGGAGTAGGTGGAAATAGAACTATACACCAGGCAGTAATGGTGACATTTAAGCTGTACACCGGACTGGCACCATTGGGCTGAACACCAGACAGGACTCGTGGCACTAGAACGCTAGGCAGGACTGGTGGCTCTTGGACTGGACACCGGGCTGGAATTGGTGGAACCGGTCACTTGGCAGGGACTGGTGGACCTGGACACTGGGCTGGAACCAGTGTATGAAACTGGACATCGGGCCGAAACCGGTGGTTCTGGACACTGGCAAGAACCAATGATTCTATGACTAGACACCGGGGTGGTACCAGTGGTCTGGTTATGGGCTGTAAATGCTGCAAACTAGAAACTTGTATGCACATGAGATCTCAAAAGTATGTGAACTGTAGCAGAAGTCTGGACAAGCTGAATGGAACTCTGAAACCTGTGGTAGGAGAAGCTTCACAGAGAGGTAACCCAGCAATGCAGAGAGCTGTGGAAAACTGTCAGCTGTAACCTATAATACTCTGGAACCAGGAATAGCAATATAACTTACTGCAAGCAGCAGTCTAGACGTCAGGATGTGACTTGTTGCTCTGGCCCTGAATGAATGACCAGAGCAGGCATAGATAGGAGTTGCAGGTCTGCAGGTCTCTGATTGGCTGCCTGTGTTAGCTGAGGCAAAGAGCATTCTGACTGGAGGGAGTGCAGTCAGCTGACATGCCCCAAGATAATGACGTCTGTGCATCTGTTCACAAATCAAGGCAAGCAGAAAACTTGACCTTCAGAACAGGTAAGTGAAAAATCAGTCACTAAGCACATGAAAACTGGATTGTCTCAGGATCTGTCAGGATGGTCATATGAAGAAAGTAAGCTGAACTAGAAGAGTGGGTCATAGGGGTAATTCAGAACTGATAGCACGCTAGCTTTTTTTGCTGCACTGTGATCAGGTCAGAGCTGCGCATGCGTATGCACCGCAATGCGCAGGCGCGTCGGTCGGGTACAAAGCGGATCGTTGCTGTGTGTTGTGGTTTTACGAAGAATCCATTCGCACAGCCAATCGCAAGGAGATTCACAGGAAGAAGGCATTTATGGGTGGCAACTGACCGTTTTCAGGAAGTGATTGGAAAAAGGCAGGCGTGTCCAAGCGTTTGCAGGGCGGGTGTCTGACGTCAATTACGGTCCCGGACAGGCTGAAGTGATCGCAGCGGCTGAGTAAGTCCTGGACTACTCAGAAACTGCAAAAGATCTTTTTATACCGCTCGTCTGCACATGCATTCGCACACTTGTACAGCTAAAATACACTCCCCTGTAGGCGGCGACTATCTGATCGCAGCGCTGCAAAAAACTGCTTGCGAGCGATCAGGACTGAGTTAGGCCCCCTGATAGCCCTATTAGCTACAGACTGAATGACTGACTGCAGGTGTTTCAGGGTGACGATGGAAAATGTTATAGAAAACTGGGACATGTCAGCCCAGGTTTTTGGGCATTGTGAAGCCAGTGCCTGCCTCCTCGGACACAGTTTCACTGGCCCCGGCTGCGTACTTTTGCCAGACATCCAGAGTAACCTAAGGGATCAGAGAAGCCAACAGTGGACGACTCCTGCTGCATTTGCATACTGTGTAGGAAGATGCAGTGGCGGTGACATTTGCGCACATCAGGCCAGTGTTACAAATTGTGGTTTTTTTTGTGGATTATAGAATTATGTGCCAAATAGAATTTTACAGATTTTCACAGAGAGCAGATTCACAATATGTTGTCACATTGCTATCAGCATTATGATTATTTAATATATGATATGGTATGAATTCTGATATCCTCTTTATCTTGAATGTTTCTGTATAGTCACTAAAACATTGCGTAATGTGATAGAGAAGTGTGTTTCCCACGTGAATCATTAGTTGTGAGTCACACATTATTGTGAGTCATTTATTTTCCTGTAACAAATACAAACCAAGTGACACAACTAAAGCACGGATGGTGTCATGGTTAGCATTTCTGCCTCACTGAAGCCGTGGGTTTGAATCCCAGCATGAACCTGTGTGGAGTTAGTATATTCTCCCCTTTACTTGCATGGGTTTCTTCTGGGTGCTCTGGTTTCTTCCCAGAATCCAAAATACACTGGTAGGTTAATTGGCATTGGGCAAATATTCCCTGTAAAGTGCTGCAGAATATGGGAGGGATGTACTAAAGAAAAAATGCGGTAAAACCCCCGTTTTCAAATGTACTATCACCCGACCACTGCGTTTTCACCGATGAGGGTATCACCATCTCTGGATGGCGATACCCTATAGAATCCTATAGGCTTCTTTTCGCCGGCCGCCGCAACCCGCTCATACCTCCCAACATGACCCTCCCCAGGAAGGACACAATGCTCTGCTCCTGGACTTTTCTCTTAATGTATGATTGCCAGCACCTGTGTTGAACAGCTTAATGGATAAGAAAAGTGTTTCAACATAGGTGATGGCAATCATAAATAAAGAGGGAAGTCCAGGAGCAGAGCATTCTGTCCCTCCTGGAGAGGGTCATGTTGGGAGGTATGCCCGCTGCAGATGCCGACCCCCACCGCAGACGCCTCCCCCCTGGCATACCTTCCTCCAGGAAGCCTGGACCTGGAAGGTAATGTCTTCCTCCCCCTAGCAACGCAGCCGGAGGTCCTTCCGGCTGCAGGGGGGAGGAGGAGGCGCCGGGGACAGCCAGCTGCCTGCTTCCTGGCAGGGGAGCAGGTGAAGATCCCGGGGAGGTATTGCGGGGGGCCTCCGTCACCGCATTGCGATATTGATCGCATATGTTAGTATATATGCGATCAACATCGCTGCGATGCGCGGCGAGGGGCAGAGATGTATCTTAATACATCCTGCCCTATGTGTGCACTATGGTGGTCATTCCGAGTTGTTCGCTCGCTGCTATTTTTAGCAGAATTGCTAATAGGCTAAAATCCGGCAGGTCAGCGCATGCATATGCACAGCAGGGCGCACGCGCTAAGCAATTTTACACAAAACTATGCTTTTTTACTCACGGGCGAACAAAGCTTTTCAGTCGCTCTGTTGATCGGAGAATGATTGACAGGAAGTGGGTGTTTCTGGGTGGTAACTGAGCGTTTTCCGGGAGTGTGCTAAAAAACGCAGGCGTACCAGCAGAAAACGCAGGAGTGGCTGGAGAAACGGGGGAGTGGCTGGGCGTGTTTGTGATGTCAACCCAGGAACTAAACTGACTGAGGTGATCGCAATCTAGGAGTAGGTCTGGAGCTACTCAGAAACTGCAAGGAAATACTTAATAGCAGAATTGCTAATCTTTCGTTAGCAATTCTGCTATGCTAAGATACACTCCCAGAGGGCGACGGCATTGTGTTTGCATTTCTGCTAAAAGTAGCTAGCAATACATAAATAAATAAATCATCATCATCATCATCATCGCAAATAAACAGTTAATACAGCATAGTGGTAAGACTATACCATACTGACATCTGTATGTTTTATTAGACTCTACACACAGCACAAAGGGGGGCATTCTGACCCGATCGCACGCTGCAGTTTATCGCAGCGGTGCGATCGTGTCAGAACTGCACATGCCAGATGGCCAAAGGCCGTCGGCCCGCTACGATCAATCAGGCAGAGGCGGTCGCTGGGCAGGGGGGGGGGGGGGGGGATGGCGGCATCTGGCCGCCGTTTCGTGGGCGTGGTCCGGCCAACGCAGGCGTGGCCGGACCGAACGGGGGGTGGGCCGCAGCAGCTGCGTGACGTCACACGCAGCTGCTGCAGGCCGGGGAGCGATGAGTAGCTCCTGGCCAGCACGCTAAACCTGCGCTGGTCGGGAGCTACTCTTGAAGTGCAAAGGCATCGCCGCTGTGCGATGCCTTTGCACTTCTGTGGGGGGAGCCGGCACTGACATGCGGGCAGGATAGCCCTGTGCTGGGCTTCCCCCCCAAATGTCAGTGTGAATGATCGTAGCTGTGCTAAATTTAGCACAGCTACGATCATCTCGTAATGACCCCCAAGACTCTGCCATACTAACATCTGTATGTATTACAATAGTGGTCAGACTGCCATACTGACATCTGTATGTATTATCATAGTCGGCAGACTCTGCCATACTGACATCTGTATGTATTATCATAGTAGGCATACTAACCATACTAACATCTGTATGTATTACAACAAAAGTGGTCAGACTGCCATACTGACATCTGTATGTATTATCATAGTAGGCAGACTCTGCCATACTGACATCTGTATGCAGTGGCGTAACTAGAAATTTTTCTCCCCCAAGCCAAAAAAATCTTCGGCGCCCCCTACCCCCCCCCAAACCCCCCATAATTGGCACTAGTAAAGGGACAAATATGCGCGCGGCGTAGGCGCGCGCCGCCAAAAAGGGGTGTGGTTTCACTGAAATGAGCGTGGCTTCGCATGAAGGGGCGTGGCATTGCAGGAAAAGACTACCTTATACCCCAGTTTTGCAACCTGCACGCCCAGACGTTAGCCACCACAGGAAAGAAAAATAATCCTGATTCGTGCCCCTTACATTATTTGTCATTTTTCCTCCTTATAGTAATGCCCAGTATACATTATGCCACATACTGCAATGGCCCTTAGACATTATGCCACACACAACAATGCACATGACACAATATGAACACACCGTAATGCCCCCGACACATTATGCCACACACCGTAATGCCTGTGACACATTATGACAGGAATCGCAATGCCCGTTATACATTATGCTACACACTGCAATGCCCCTGATACATTATAGCACATGCAATGTCTGTGACACATTATGACACACACCGCAATGACCCTGAGACATTATACCACATACCACAATGCCCGTGATATAGTATACAACACACCGTAATGCATGACACATTATGACACACACCGCAATGTCCGTGATACATTATGCCACACACCGTAATGCCCATTACACATTAAGTTCTACAGTAAGGCTTCTAATTACTTTTAAATTACCTGCTCGTTGCCAGGGGTTTCATGCTCTTGGTTCCATGCACGGTGCCAGGGGTTTTCATGCTCAGGGTGTCATGCTCGTTGCCAGGGGTTTCATGCACTGGGTGTCATGCTCGTTGCTAGGGGTTTCATGCACTGGGTGTCATGCTCGTTGCCAGGGGTTTTATGCACTGGGTGTCATGCTCATTGCTAGGGGGTAGTGCTTGTTGCTAGGGCCGTGCTCCCAGTGCCACATATGCTCCCAGTGCCAGATATTCCCCCACAGTGCCAGGTATATGCCCCCAGTGCCAGATATTCCCCCACAGTGCCAGGTATATGCCACCAGTGCCAGATAGTCCCCCACAGTGCCAGGTATATGCCCCCAGTGCCAGATAGTTCCCCACAGTGCCAGGTATATGCCACCAGTGCCAGATATTCCCCCACAGTGCCACATATGCCCCCTCACTGCCTGCTCCCCCCAGTGCCAGATATTCCCCCACAGTGCCAGGTATATGCCCCCAGTGCCAGATATTCCCCCCACAGTGCCAGGTATATGCCCCCAGTGCCAGATAGTCCCCCACAGTGCCAGGTATATGCCACCAGTGCCAGATAGTCCCCCGCAGTGCCAGGTATATGCCCCCAGTGCCAGATAGTCCCCCACAGTGCCAGGTATATGCCCCCAGTGCCAGATAGTCCCCCACAGTGCCAGGTATATGCCCCCCAGTGCCAGGTATATGCCCCCAGTGGCAGATAGTCCCCCACAGTGCCAGGTATATGCCCCCAGTGCCAGATAGTCCCCCACAGTGCCAGGTATATGCCCCCAGTGCCAGATAGTCCCCCACAGTGCCAGGTATATGCCCCCAGTGCCAGATATTCCCCCACAGTGCCAGGTATATGCCCCCAGTGGCAGATATTCCCCCACAGTGCCTGCTCTACCCCCCCCCCCCCCTCCTTTGTGTTGGAGGGACACGGAGCGCACAGCGCGCGCCTCTCCAGTGTCCCTTCTGGCTCTCCGGCTGTCTAATAAAGGAAATGCCGGTTCGTGAGCCAATCAGAGCTCACGAACCGGCACTTCCTTTATTAGACAGCCGGAGAGCCAGGGAGGGACACAGGGGGGCGCGCGCTGTGCGCTCCGTGTCCCTCCGTTCAGCAGCGGGGGAAGGAGACCTGCAGATTGACATGCGGACGCTCGTCCGCATGTCAATCTGTTCTGTCAGTGGCGCCCCCGCAGCCCCTCTCCCCCAAGCCACCGCGAGGGCTGCGGGGGCAGTAGTTACGCCACTGTCTGTATGTATTATCATTAGTGATGTGCACCGGAAATTTTTCGGGTTTTGTGTTTTGGTTTTGGATTCGGTTCCGCGGCCGTGTTTTGGATTCGGACGCGTTTTGGCAAAACCTCCCTGAAATTTTTTTGTCGGATTCGGGTGTGTTTTGGATTTGGGTGTTTTTTTACAAAAAACCCTCAAAAACAGCTTAAATCATAGAATTTGGGGGTCATTTTGATTAGTTTTATTAACCTCAATAACCATAATTTCCACTCATTTCCAGTCTATTCTGAACACCTCACATTATTATTTTTAGTCCTAAAATTTGCACCGAGGTTGCTGGATGACTAAGCTAAGCGACCCAAGTGGCCGACACAAACACATGGCCCATCTAGGAGTGGCACTGCAGTGTCAGACAGGATGGCAGATTTAAAAAATAGTCCCCAAACAGCACATGATGCAAAGAAAAAAAGAGGTGCACCGAGGTCACTGGATGTCTAAGCTAAGCGACCCAAGTGGCCGACACAAACACCTGGCCCATCTAGGAGTGGCACTGCAGTGTCAGACAGGATGGCAGATTTAAAAAATAGTCCCCAAACAGCACATGATGCAAAGAAAAAAAGAGGTGCACCAAGGTCGCTGGATGGCTAAGCTAAGCGACCCAATTGGCCGACACAAACACCTGGCCCATCTAGGAGTGGCACTGCAGTGTCAGACAGGATGGCAGATTTAAAAAATAGTCCCCAAACAGCACATGATGCAAAGAAAAAAAGAGGTGCACCGAGGTTGCTGGATGGCTAAGCTAAGCGACCCAAGTGTCCGACACAAACACCTGGCCCATCTAGGAGTGGCACTGCAGTTTTCTATCGAGATGATGAGTGCTTCCATCCTCATGTGAATCTGAACCACTAGCCATGAACATAGGCCAGGGCCTCAGCCATTCCTTGCCACTCCGTGTCGTAAATGGCATATTGGCAAGTTTACGCTTCTCATCAGACGCTTTTTATTTTGATTTTTGGGTAATTTTACTGAACTTTTGTTTTTTGGATTTTACATGCTCTCTACTATGACATTGGGCATCGGCCTTGGCAGACGACGTTGATGGCATTTCATCGTCTCGGCCATGAGTAGTGGCAGCAGCTTCAGCACGAGGTGGAAGTGGATCTTGATATTTCCCTATTTTACCCTCCACATTTTTGTTCTCCATTTTTTAATGTGTGGAATTATATGCCAGTAATATATCAATAGCAATGGCCTACTGTACCGTACTGCTATATATATATACTGGTGGTCAGCAAAATTCTGCACTGTTCTCCTACTATATACTGCGCACAATTAAAATGCAGCACATGTATGGATGGATAGTATACTTGACGACACAGAGGTAGAGCAGTGGACTACTGTACCATACTGCTATATATATACTGGTGGTCAGCAAAATTCTGCACTGTCCTCCTACTATATACTGCGCACAACTAAACTGCAGCACAGGTATGGATGGATATTATACTTGACGACACAGAGGTAGAGCAATGGACTGCTGTATCGTACTGCTATATATATACTGGTGGTCAGCTAAATTCTGCACTGTCCTCCTACTATATACTGCGCACATCTACAATGCAGCACAGGTATGGATGAATTGTATACTTGATGACACAGAGCTAGAGCAATGGACTACTGTACCGTACTGCTATATATATACTGGTAGTCAGGAAAATTCTGCACTGTCCTCCTACTATATACTGCGCACAACTAAAATGCAGCACAGGTATGGATGGATAGTATACTTGACGACACAGAGGTAGAGCAGTGGACTACTGTACCGTGCTGCTATATATATACTGGTGGTCAGCAAAATTCTGCACTGTCCTCCTACTATATACTGCGCACAACTACAATGCAGCACAGATATGGATGGATAGTATACTTGACGACACAGAGGTAGAGCAATGGACTACTCTACCGTACTGCTATATATATACTGGTGGTCAGCAAAATTCTGCCCTGTCCTCCTACTATATACTGCGCACAACTAAAATGCAGCACAGGTATGGATGGATAGTATACTTGACGACACAGAGGTAGAGCAGTGGACTACTGTACCGTACTGCTATATATATATACTGGTGGTCAGCAAAATTCTGCACTATCCTCCTACTATATATTGCGCACAACTACAATGCAGCACAGGTATGGATGGATAGTATACTTGACCACACAGAGGTAGAGCAATGGACTACTGTACCAAACTGCTATATATATACTGGTGGTCAGCAAAATTCTGCACTGTCCTCCTACTATATACTGCACACAACTAAAATGCAGCACAGGTAGGGATGGATAGTATACTTGACGACACAGAGGTAGAGCAGTGGACTACTGTACCGTACTGCTATATATATACTGGTGGTCAGCAAAATTCTGCACTGTCCTCCTACTATATACTGCGCACAACTAAAATACAGCACAGATATGGATGGATAGTATACTTGACGACACAGAGGTAGAGCAGTGGACTACTGTACCGTACTGCTATATATATACTGGTGGTCAGCAAAATTCTGCACTGTCCTCCTACTATATACTGCGCACAACTAAAATACAGCACAGGTATGGATGGATAGTATACTTGACGACACAGAGGTAGAGCAGTGGACTACTGTACCGTACTGCTATATATATATACTGGTGGTCAGCAAAATTCTGCACTGTCCTCCTACTATATACTGCGCACAACTAAAATGCAGCACAGGTATGGATGGATAGTATACTTGAAGACACAGAGGTAGAGCAATGGACTACTGTACCGTACTGCTATATATATACTGGTGGTCAGCAAAATTCTGCACTGTCCTCCTACTATATACTACAATGCAGCACAGATATGGAGCGTTTTTCAGGCAGAGAACGTAGATATTTTCAGCACACTGAGCACAGATATTTGCAGCACACTGAGCACAGATATTTGCAGCACACTGAGCACAGATATTTGCTGCACACTGAACACAGAAACTGAGAGAACGCTGCCACGTCCTCTCGCTATCATCTCCAAAGCACGAGTGAAAATGGCGGCGACGCGTGGCTCCTTATATAGAATACGAATCTCGTGAGAATCCGACAGCGGGATGATGACGTTCGGGCGCGCTCGGGTTAACCGAGCAAGGCGGGAAGATCCGAGGCTGCCTCGGAACCGTGTAAAATGGGTGAAGTTCGGGGGGGGGTTCGGATCCCGAGGAACCGAACCCGCTCATCTCTAATTATCATAGTAGGCAGACTCTGCCATACTGACATCTGTATGTATTACCATAGTAGGCAGACTCTGTCATACTGACATCTGTATGTATTATCATAGTAGGCAGACTCTACCATACTGACATCCAGTGTCAGATTGAGGTATGAAGGACCCACTGGGGGAATGCATTGGTAGGGGCCCATGTTTAGGGGTGTGGTCAGTCTCCAGAGGGGGTGTGGCCAGATGCCACAGACATTTGGCTAATCATTACAGAGTGCATAGGCGTGCGCAGAACATTTTATTAGGGGGTGCATCATCGCATGGGGGTGTTTAGCACCACCTACTGGGCGTGTCTAGCACCACCTATTGGGCATGTCTAGCACCGCCTACTGGCACTCAAAGCAATATAAATCACATACCACAAGGGGTGTGACCACTGCAAATGTGAGCGTGTCAACATGACACACCACCTGTTTCTCATCACTCTGGGAGCATTCCTTTCCATTCCTTACAGTATATGGTGGTTTCTCACAACGGGGAACCTCTGAAGAAATGTCCTCCCTGGGCAGACGGCATCTTCTATCATTAATCACTATTCATGTAGGAAATTACATGGTCCAAAAGATGCTTTTTTTGTGTAGGAATATAACCAAGATCATCATAATGTCACAGAGGTTCAACCAGACTCATGTCACTTCCTACCCCCTGCGTCTCTCAGCCACACCATCATCTCCTCTCTGTGTCTCTCATCCACACCATCATGTCCTCTCTGTGTCTCTCAGCCTTACCCTCATCTCTTCCCTGTGTCTCTCAGGCACACCCTCACCTCCCAGCCACACCATCTCCTCCCCTTCCTGCGTTGTCTTTCACCCCCACCATCATCCCCTCCCAGCGTTGTCTGTCATCCACATTCATCTCCCGCCTGCGTCTTCCTGTCACACATCTCTTCCTCACTTGTGTCTCTCAGTCTTCCCTTCACTCTGTGCCTCTCAGCATCCCACCCTGCACTCTGCCTTTCAGCCTGCCCCATGCACTATGTGTCTATTAGCCTTCACCTCCCTTCATTCTGTGTCTAGTGCCCCTTACACATATGCCCCCAGTAATGCCAGATACATATATGCCCCCCAGTGGTGCCCTTTACTCAATGCCCCCAGTGGTGCCATATCCACTAGAAGTAGGAACATTTTAAATTCCCTTCAGGGAGCATCCCTCCACCAATTGGTGAGGGAGCCCACTCGGAAAGACGCAATATTAGACTTAATACTTACAAATGGAGACAGATTATTGGACGTAAAAGTGGGTGAAAACCTGGGATCCAGTGATCATCAAGCAGTATGGTTCAGCATTAAGACAGAGACTGACTCGTCCCATACAAAAACAAAGGTGTTGGATTTTAGGAAGGCTGATTTTGTAGGGATGGGAAAATGTGTAAGCGATTCTTTGGCAGAGTGGAGGAACTTGGAAACAGTGCAGGAGAGGTGGGAAACATTCAAATGTGCAATATTGAAGGCAACAGACCTTTGTATCAAAACTGTTAGGAAAAACACAAGGAAAAGGAAGCCAGTGTGGTTTGCAAAAGAAGTAGCAAATATTGTGAGAGCAAAAAAGATGGCTTTTAGGAAATATAAGCAGACACAAAATAATGAAGACAAAAAGATATATCTTGTTAGACAGAAGGAGACAAAGAAGGTAATCAGATGTGCAAAGGCACAAGCTGAGGAGAAAATGGCCCAGTCAGTGGGTAAAGGAGGCAAAACTTTTTTTAGGTATATAAGCGAAAAGAGAAAAACAAAAGGCGGAATTATAAAACTAAAGACGGACACTGGGAGTCTTGTTGAAGGAGACAATTTAATAGCAGATCATCTTAATGATTATTTTTGCTCAGTATTTACTACTGAAAGAGAGGGGAAGGGGCCACAGTTAAGTTGCAGGGATATTCAGGAAAATGAAACAAGTACATTTACAGAGGAGAAGGTCCTAACAGAACTCTCAAAGCTGAAAGTGGACAAATCTATGGGGCCAGATGGGATACATCCAAGGATATTAAAAGAACTTAAAGAGGTGCTGGTAGCACCATTGAGAGAATTATTCAACCAGTCATTAGCTACAGGAGAAATTCCAGGGGACTGGAAAAGAGCAAACGTAGTCCCACTGCACAAAAGTGGAAGCAAGGAAGAGGCAAACAACTACAGACCAGTGAGTCTTACATCAGTAGTAGGGAAATTGATGGAAACACTCTTAAAAGAAAGAGTTGTAGATTATCTCAAATCCGGCAATTTACTGGATCCCAAACAGCATGGATTCACTGGGGGGAGATCATGTCAAACAAATCTTATTGACTTTTTTGATTGTGTGACTAAAGTGATGGATAAAGGTGGAGCCATGGATATAGCTTATCTAGACTTTAGTAAGGCTTTTGACACAGTTCCACATCGCAGACTGCTAAATAAACTTGAAAGTTTGGGATTGGATATTAGGATTATTGAATGGATAAGATCTTGGTTGAAGGATAGAAAACAGAGAGTTGTGGTAAATGGAGTGCATTCACAGGAGGGAAATGTTACCAGTGGAGTACCCCAGGGATCTGTACTTGGACCAGTGCTTTTTAATATCTTTATTGGTGACATTGCAAATGGCATTAAAGGGAAAGTATGCCTTTTTGCAGATGACACAAAGGTATGCAACAGGGTAGACACACCAGGTGGGGTAAAACAAATGATTGAGGATCTAGGTAGACTAGAGGAATGGTCAAGAGTCTGGCAATTACAGTTTAATGCCAAAAAATGCAAAATCATGCACTTGGGTCTCAAAAATCCTAAAGCTAAATACAGTATTAATGGCACTATACTGGAAACTACTGAGGAGGAAAGGGATCTAGGAGTCACTATTTCAGATGACTTAAAAGCAGGTAAGCAATGTAACAAGGCAATGAGGAAGGCTAGTCAGATGCTTGGCTGCATTGGGAGAGGAATCAGCAGCAGAAAGAAAGAAGTAATAATGCCACTGTATAGGTCATTAGTACGGCCTCATCTAGAATACTGTATTCAGTTCTGGAGGCCATATCTTCAAAAGGATATTAATACATTAGAAACTGTACAAAGGAGGGCAACTAAAATGGTACATGGCCTACATCACAAAACATACCCAGAAAGACTAAGAAATCTCAATATGTATAGTTTGGAGCAGAGAAGGGAAAGGGGGGACATGATAGAAACTTTCAAATATATGAAGGGTTTTAACAAAGTCCAGGAGGGAAACATTCTCCAAATGAAGAGAAGCAATAGGACACGAGGACATGCACTGAGACTGGAGGGGGGGAGGTTCAGGGGAAATTTACGGAAAAATTATTTCACAGAAAGGGTAGTGGACAAGTGGAATAGCCTCCCATCAGAGGTGGTAGAGGCTAAGACAGTAGAGCAATTTAAACATGCATGGGATAGACATAAGGATATCCTTACAAAGAAATAAGGATCAAATAAGGTTAGTGATAAAAAATAATATAAAAATAAAAAATATAAAAAAAATAAGGGGCAGACTAGATGGGCCAAGTGGTTCTTATCTGCCGACAAATTCTATATGCCCCCAGTGGTGCCAGATAAACATATGCCCTCATAGTGCCAGATACACATATGCCCCCAGTGGTGCCAGATACACATATGTCCCCAGCAGTGCCACATACATATATGCCCCCAGCGGTGCCAGATACACATATGCCCCCAGTGGTGCCAGATACACATATGCCCCCAGCGGTGACAGATACATAAATGGCCCCAGCGGTGCCAGATACACATATGCCCCCAGCGGTGACAGATACACATATGCCCCCAGCAGTGCCAGATATATATATGCCCCCAGCAGTGCCAGATACACAAATGCCCACAGCGGTGCCAGATACATATGCCCCCAGTGCTGCAAGATACATATATGCCCCCAAGCTGCCAGATACATAAATGCCCCCAGCTGTGCCAGATACATAAATGCCCCCAGTGGTGCTGGATAATATGCCCCTAGTGCTGCCAGATACATATGCCCCCAGTGCTGCCAATTACATATACGCCCCCAAGCTGCCAGATACATAAATGCCCCCATGCTGCCAGATACATAAATGCCCCCATGCTGCCAGTTACATATGCCCCCAAGCTGCCAGTTACACAAATGTCCCCAAGCTGCTAGATACATATGCCCCCAAGCTGCTAGATATATATGCCCCCAAGCTGCCAGTTATGTATGCCCCCAAGCTGCCAGATATATAAATGCCCCCAAGCTGCCAGATACACAAATGCCACCAGCGGTGCCAGATACATATGCCCCCAGTGCTGCCAGATACATATATGCCTCAAAGCTGCCAGATACATAAATGCTCCCAAGCTGCCAGATACATAAATGCCCCCATGCTGCCAGATACATAAATGCCCCCATGCTGCCAGATACATAAATGCCCCCAAGCTGCCAGATACATATATGCCCCCAAGCTGCCAGATACATAAATGCCCCCATGCTGCCAGATACATATGTGCCCAAGCTTCCAGATACGTATGCCCCAAGCTGGCAGTTACATATGCCCCCAAGTTGCCAGATACATAAATGCCCCCTGCGGTGCTCACCCTCCTCTGCTGACGCCAGTTCCCGTCTCTGATGCTGAGGGGAGGAGAGTGCACCGTGCGTCTCTCCTGTGCCTCACCTCACTCACTGTGTCCCTGGCTGTCAGCCAATCAAAGCTCACGGGCCGGCAGCCAATCAAGAGCCGGTCCGCGAGCTCTGATTGGCTGACAGCAAAGAGACATTTTAAATGACAGCCGGAGACGGGGACTCAGTGAGGGGCAGGAGAGACGCGCGCTGCGCTCTCCTCCCTTCAGCGTCAGAAACGGGAATTACCGGCGGCAGCATAAGCAGCAGCAGCAGCAGCAGAAGAAAGCGTGTGTGCGGGGGTGCCGTACATTAGGGGGTGCCTGTGAGCACCAGGCACCCCCCGTGCGCACGCCTTTGACAGAGTGCATGGTCTGGGCCCTTTGATAAATATATACAGTAAATACTGCTAGTGCAGCCATGCATGATAATGTACCAGAATAATAACAGCAATGCACTGTAGAAAACACACCATAGTCCTGTGCAATATAGTGTAACGTGTATAATGTATATTTCATCCAACCCTGCTGACATCTGTATGTATTATCATAGTGGGCAGACTCTACCATACTGACATCTGTATGTATTATCATAGTGGGCAGACTTTACAATACTCACATCTGTATGTATTATCATAGTGGGCAGAGACTCTACCACTGACATCTGTATGTATTATCATAGTGGGCAGACTCTACCATACTGACATCTGTATGTATTATCATAGTGGGCAGACTTCACAGTACTGACATCTGTATGTATTATCATAGTGGGCAGACTTCACAGTACTGACATCTGTATGTATTATCATAGTGGGCAGACTCTACCATACTGACATTTGTATGTACAGGTGAAAGAAAATTAGAATATCATGCAAAAGTTAATTTACTTCAGTAATTCAACTTAAAAGGTGAAACTAATATATTATATAGACTCAATACATGCAAAGTGAGATATTGCAGGTCTTTATTTGTTATAATTTTGATGATTGTGGCTTACATCTTAAGATAACCCCAAATCCAAAATCTCAGAAAATGAGAATATTACATAAAATCAATAAAAAAAAAGGATTTTAAATACAGAAATGCCGGCCCTCTGAAAAGTATAATTATGCATATGTATTCCGTACTTGGTTTGGGCCCCTTTTTCATGAATTACTGCCTCAATGCAGCGTGGCATGGATTCTATCAGCCTGTGGCACTGCTGAGGTGTTATGGAAGACCAGGATGCATGGAAGAAAAGGCTAGTAAACTCGCCTGACCTGAACCCCATAGAGAATCTATGGGGCATTGCCAAGAGAAAGATGAGAGACATGAGACCGAACAATGCAGAAGAGCTGAAGGCCGCTATTGAAGCATCCTGGTCTTCCATAACACCTCAGCAGTGCCACAGGCTGATAGAATCCATGCCACGCCGCAATGAGGCAGTAATTCATGCAAAAGGGGCCCAAACCAAGTACTGAGTACATATGCAGAATTATACCTTTCAAAGGGCCGACATTTCTGTATTTAAAATCCTTTTTTTTTTATTGATTTTATGTAATACAGGTTGAGTATCCCTTATCCAAAATGCTTGGGACCAGAAGAATTTTGGATATCGGATTTTTCCGTATTTTGGAATAATTGCATACCATAATGAGATATCATGGTGATGGGACCTAAGTCTAAGCACAGAATGCATTTATGTCTCATATACACCTTATACACACAGCCTGAAGGTAATTTTAATCAATATTTTTAATAATTTTGTGCATTGAGCAAAGTGTGTGTACATTCACACAATTCATTTCATATACACCTAATACACACAGCCTGAAGGTCATTTAATACAATATTTTGAATAACTTTGTGTATTAAACAAAGTGTGTGTACATTGAGCCATCAGAAAACAAAAGTTGCACTATCTCACTCTCACTCAAAAAATTCCGTATTTCGGAATATTCCGTATTTCGGAATATTTGGATATGGGATACTCAACCTGTATTCTAATTTTCTGAGATTTTGGATTTGGGGTTATCTTAAGCTGTAAACCACAATCATCAAAATTATAACAAATAAAGGCTTGAAATATCTCACTTTGCATGTAATGAGTCTATATAATATATTAGTTTCACCTTTTAAGTTGAATTACTGAAATAAATTAACTTTTGCACGATATTCCAATTTTCTGAGTTTTACCTGTATTATCATAGTGGGCAGACTTTACAATACTGACATCTGTATGAATTATCATAGTGGGCAGACTTTACAATACTGACATCTGCATGAATTATCATAGTGGGCATACTCTATCATACTGACATCTAGTGGTGCCGAGAGGGGGAGAAGAAGGAGCTTTTTACCCGGGCCTGTTATGGGTAGAGATGTGCACCGGAAATTTTTCGGGTTTTGTGTTTTGGTTTTGGGTTCGGTTCCGTGGCCGTGTTTTGGGTTCGAACGCGTTTTGGCAAAACCTCACCGAATTTTTTTGGTCGGATTCGGGTGTGTTTTGGATTCGGGTGTTTTTTTCAAAAAACCCTAAAAAACAGCTTAAATCATAGAATTTGGGGGTCATTTTGATCCCAAAGTATTATTAACCTCAATAACCATAATTTCCACTCATTTTCAGTCTATTCTGAACACCTCACACCTCACAATATTATTTTTAGTCCTAAAATTTGCACCGAGGTCGCTGGATGACTAAGCTCAGCGACCCAAGTGGCCGACACAAACACCTGGCCCATCTAGGAGTGGCACTGCAGTGTCACGCAGGATGGCCCTTCCAAAAAACACTCCCCAAACAGCACATGACGCAAAGAAAAAAAGAGGCGCAATGAGGTAGCTGTGTGACTAAGCTCAGCGACCCTAGTGGCCGACACAAACACCTGGCCCATCTAGGAGTGACACTGCAGTGTCACGCAGGATGGCCCTTCCAAAAAACACTCCCCAAACAGCACATGACGCAAAGAAAAAAAGAGGCGCAATGAGGTAGCTGTGTGAGTAAGCTATGCGACCCTAGTGGCCGACACAAACACCTGGCCCATCTAGGAGTGGCACTGCAGTGTCAGGCCGGATGGCCCTTCCAAAAAATACTCCCCAAACAGCACATGACGCAAAGAAGAAGAAAAAAGAGGCGCAATGAGGTAGCTGTGTGACTAAGATAAGTGACCCTAGTGGCCGACACAAACACCTGGCCCATCTAGGAGTGGCACTGCAGTGTCACGCAGGATGGCCCTTCCAAAAAACACTCCCAAAACAGCACATGACACAAAGAAAAATGAAAGAAAAAAGAGGTGCAAGATGGAATTGTCCTTGGGCCCTCCCACCCACCCTTATGTTGTATAAACAGGACATGCACACTTTAACCAACCCATCATTTCAGTGACAGGGTCTGCCACACGACTGTGACTGAAATGACGGGTTGGTTTGGACCCCCACCAAACAAGAAGCAATTAATCTCTCCTTGCACAAACTGGCTCTACAGAGGCAAGATGTCCACCTCATCATCATCCTCCGATTCATCACCGTGTACATCCCCCTCCTCACAGATTATCAATTCGTCCCCACTGGAATCCACCATCACAGCTCCCTGTGTACTTTGTGGAGGCAATTGCTGCTGGTGAATGTCTCCATGGAGGAATTGATTATAATTCATTTTAATGAACATCATCTTCTCCACATTTTCTGGAAGTAACCTCGTACGCCGATTGCTGACAAGGTGAGCGGCGGCACTAAACACTCTTTCGGAGTACACACTTGTGGGAGGGCAACTTAGGTAGAATAAAGCCAGTTTGTGCAAGGGCCTCCAAATTGCCTCTTTTTCCTGCCAGTATACGTACGGACTGTCTGACGTGCCTACTTGGATGCGGTCACTCATATAATCCTCCACCATTCTTTCAATGGTGAGAGAATCATATGCAGTGACAGTAGACGACAGGTCCGTAATCGTTGTCAGGTCCTTCAGTCCGGACCAGATGTCAGCATCAGCAGTCGCTCCAGACTGCCCTGCATCACCGCCAGCGGGTGGGCTCGGAATTCTGAGCCTTTTCCTCGCACCCCCAGTTGCGGGAGAATGTGAAGGAGGAGATGTTGACAGGTCGCGTTCCGCTTGACTTGACAATTTTCTCACCAGCAGTTCTTTGAACCCCTGCAGACTTGTGTCTGCCGGAAAGAGAGATACAACGTAGGTTTTAAATCTAGGATCGAGCACGGTGGCCAAAATGTAGTGCTCTGATTTCAACAGATTGACCACCCGTGAATCCTTGTTAAGCGAATTAAGGGCTCCATCCACAAGTCCCACATGCCTAGCGGAATCGCTCAGTGTTAGCTCCTCCTTCAATGTCTCCAGCTTCTTCTGCAAAAGCCTGATGAGGGGAATGACCTGACTCAGGCTGGCAGTGTCTGAACTGACTTCACGTGTGGCAAGTTCAAAAGGTTGCAGAACCTTGCACAACGTTGAAATCATTCTCCACTGCGCTTGAGACAGGTGCATTCCACCTCCTATATCGTGGTCAGTTGTATAGGCTTGAATGGCCTTTTGCTGCTCCTCCAACCTCTGAAGCATATAGAGGGTTGAATTCCACCTCGTTACCACTTCTTGCTTCAGATGATGGCAGGGCAGGTTCAGGCGTTTTTGCTGTTGCTCCAGTCTTCTGTACGTGGTGCCTGTACGCCGAAAGTGTCCCGCAATTCTTCTGGCCACCGACAGCATCTCTTGCACGCCCCTCTCGTTTTTTAAATAATTCTGCACCACCAAATTCAAGGTATGTGCAAAACATGGGACGTGCTGGAATTTGCCCATATTTAATGCACACACAATATTGCTGGCGTTGTCCGATGCCACAAATCCACAGGAGAGTCCAATTGGGGTAAGCCATTCTGCGATGATCTTCCTCAGTTGCCGTAAGAGGTTTTTAGCTGTGTGCGTATTCTGGAAAGCGGTGATACAAAGCGTAGCCTGCCTAGGAAAGATTTGGCGTTTGCGAGATGCTGCTACTGGTGCCGCCGCTGCTGTTCTTGCGGCGGGAGTCAATACATCTACCCAGTGGGCTGTCACAGTCATATAGTCCTGAGTCTGCCCTGCTCCACTTGTCCACATGTCCGTGGTTAAGTGGACATTGGGTACAACTGCATTTTTTAGGACACTGGTGAGTCTTTTTCTGAGGTCTGTGTACATTTTCGGTATCACCTGCCTAGAGAAATGGAACCTAGATGGTATTTGGTACCAGGGACACAGTACCTCAATCAAGTCTATAGTTGGCTCTGCAGTAATGATGGATACCGGAACCACGTTTCTCACCGCCCAGGATGCCAAGGCCTCAGTTATCCGCTTTGCAGCAGGATGACTGCTGTGATAGTTCATCTTCCTCGCAAAGGACTGTTGGACAGTCAATTGCTTGGTGGAAGTAGTAAAAGTGGTCTTACGACTTCCCCTCTGGGATGACCATCGACTCCCAGCAGCAACAACAGCAGCGCCAGCAGCAGTAGGCGTTACACTCAAGGATGCATCGGAGGAATCCCAGGCAGGAGAGGACTCGTCAGAATTGCCAGTGACATGGCCTGCAGGACTATTGGCATTCCTGGGGAAGGAGGAAATTGACACTGAGGGAGTTGGTGGGGTGGTTTACGTGAGCTTGGTTACAAGAGGAAGGGATTTACTGGTCAGTGGACTGCTTCTGCTGTCGCCCAAAGTTTTTGAACTTGTCAATGACTTATGATGAATGCGCTGCAGGTGACGTATAAGGGAGGATGTTCCGAGGTGGTTAACGTCCTTACCCCTACTTATTACAGCTTGACAAAGGCAACACACGGCTTGACACCTGTTGTCCGCATTTCTGTTGAAATACTTCCACACCGAAGAGCTGATTTTTTTTGGTATTTTCACCAGGCATGTCAATGGCCATATTCCTCCCACGGACAACAGGTGTCTCCCCGGGTGCCTGACTTAAACAAACCACCTCACCATCAGAATCCTCCTTGTCAATTTCCTCCCCAGCGCCAGCAACACCCATATCCTCCACATCCTTGTGTACTTCAACACTGACATCTTCAATCTGACTATCAGGAACTGGACTGCGGGTGCTCCTTCCAGCACTTGCAGGGGGCGTGCAAATGGTGGAAGGCGCATGCTCTTCACGTCCAGTGTTGGGAAGGTCAGGCATCGCAACCGACACAATTGGACTCTCCTTGTGGATTTGTGATTTCGAAGAACGCACAGTTCTTTGCTGTGCTTTTGCCAGCTTAAGTCTTTTCATTTTTCTAGCGAGAGGCTGAGTGCTTCCATCCTCATGTGAAGCTGAACCACTAGCCATGAACATAGGCCAGTGTTAGGCACCGGGGTCCGCTTGTCCACGCGACCCGGCGCCTAGCAACTAGGGACGCCGTGCACGTACAGCCGCCGGCTCCCTAGCAACGCTAGACGCCGGGCGCGCTGAAGCCGCACGGACCCTAGCAACGGGGACGCCATTGGCGGACCGCGTTCCCCATTGCTGGGTTTTAGGATTTAATGCGTTCACCTGTTCTCTGGCCGTGTAGCAAGGCAGCTGCACGGCATTTAGTCCAATCAGCCTCTAAACAGCTGATTGGAGGACTCCCTGTTAAGTACACTCCCAGGGCTTCTCACAGACGCCGGTAATAGCTTCCTGCATGCTGCCTTTGTTTGCTGAGAGTCTGTTTCCAGTCCTGCTGTATCCGGTCATTCCAGTCCTCAGAAGTCCTGTACTCGGGAGTTACCATCTCGTCCCTGGAGTCCTGACTGATCACCGTTTTATATCCAGTGGTGTTCGTGAGTTGCGGCTCTGCCGTGTGTTGCGGCTCAGCCGCTTTACCTTTTATATTTTCTGTTTGGAGAATTTGCGGAGGGTTCCGCTTCCACAAGTCCTCTCTGGTACTCGGCGGTGCCGGGTAGGAGAATTGGACAAGTGGATATTTTGGTTGTCCTTTTCCTTGGCGGTTTCTCCGCACATATTATAGTTTTGAGTTTGCTTAGCCCCTGGCCTGGTTGTTTAGTTAGAGGGCCTCTTGTTATCACCCTGTCTCGGGTTTCCCTTTGTCTCTCATTAAGACCGGGGGGCATCGAAGTTGGGCAGACATAATCCGCCCTTCAAACGCGGCTGCCAAGGGCTCAAGAAACCATAGTCTCGCAGGGGATTTCTGACAACACGGGTGAGACAACAGAGTTAGGGCGCCAGGGGCTATTTTCCTGTCCTGCTCCCTTCCCCAGCATTCCGTTCCAGTGCTCCGGTCCTTGCCATAAGATCTCCTCTGACCAGAGTGCTGGAATCATAACATTTATTACCGGCCATACCAAAACTTAAAATTAAACGGGGTTTAATTTTTTCTCATTCAGTTTTGTGAGAGTTTATCGGCCTCATGAATCCAACAGGTTTAGGGCCAAATCTTGGTCAGCTCTTAGTCAGCCAGATTCAAGAACTTACTCAGATGGTTCAGGATCTTTCTCTTCGGGTGAAGTCGCAGGAAGATCTTTTGCGAGCTTCCCCAAGGGTAGTCCCTGAACCAAAGATGCATTTGCCTGACCGTTTTTCTGGTGATAGAAAAGAGTTTTTTAATTTTAAAGAATCCTGTAAACTTTATTTTCGTTTAAGACCGACTTCCTCGGGTACTGAGTTTCAGCGGGTCGGGATTATTATTTCTTTGCTCCAGGGGGGTCCTCAGACCTGGGCATTTGGTTTAAGAGCACAGGATCCGGCATTGTTGTCAGTTGACGCTTTTTTTGAGTCTTTAGGGCTCTTGTATGATGACCCTGATAGAGAGGCGTCCGCTGAAAGTCAGTTGCGCGCTCTCAGACAGGGTATAAATCCTGCGGAGGTTTATTGTACGGAGTTTCGCCGTTGGTCGAACGACTGTGGCTGGAATGACCC
Source organism: Pseudophryne corroboree (assembly GCF_028390025.1). Taxonomy (NCBI): domain Eukaryota; kingdom Metazoa; phylum Chordata; class Amphibia; order Anura; family Myobatrachidae; genus Pseudophryne; species Pseudophryne corroboree. The sequence goes on along the minus strand of NC_086450.1, from coordinate 195,354,774 downwards.
AGCCCTGCGCAGTCAGTTTCGCCTCGGCTTATCAGAGTCTCTAAAAGACAGTCTCCTTCAGTACCCCGCTCCTGAGACTCTCGATAAACTCATGGAGCTTTCTATTAAGATTGATCGCCGTCTCAGAGAGCGGAGGGCTGAAAAAGGAGCACCTGTAAGGTCAACTCCGTGTGTATATTCCATTCCTGAAGACGTAGAGGAGCCCATGCAGATGGGTCTCTCCCGGCTGTCTCCTGAAGAAAGAGCCAGAAGGCAAAATTCGGGTCTTTGTCTGTACTGTGGGGGTAAGGGACATTTTGGTCGTAATTGTCCGAACAAGTCGGGAAACGCTTTGACCAGGTGAATTGTGAGGGGGTTCACCTAGGTCTGCAGCTTATCTCCTCGAATAACTCCCTTTTAGTCCCAGTTAAAGTTTCCTTTGGCAGCCTCAGTTCTTCGGTGTCGGCTTTTGTTGACAGTGGAGCTGCAGGAAACTTTATGGATTTAACTTGGGCTAAGGCCTTAGGCATTCCTCAGTTACCTTTGGGTAGGTGTGTCACCATGCATGGCTTAGATGGGAGTCCGCTGTCTAATGGGATTATTTCTCTCCGTACACCTCTTGTACTACTTACAGTAGGAGCTCTACATTCCGAGAAAATCGAGTTCTTTCTTACACATTGCCCAGCAGTTCCAGTTGTTCTGGGTCACCCTTGGCTGGCCTTTCATAATCCCACCATTGATTGGCGGTCGGGGGGGATTTCACAGTGGGGTACTTTTTGTGATAAGGAATGTATCACGTTTCCAGTCAGAGTAGCAGCTATCATTCCAGAACCCATTCCGGTGGAATACCAGGAGTTTGCTGATGTTTTCTCCAAGGGCAATGCGGACATTCTGCCTCCCCATCGGCCTTATGATTGTGCTATTGAGTTAATTCCTGGTGCCGCATTGCCAAAGGGAAGATTATATGCATTATTCGGGCCAGAAACTGCGGCTATGAATGATTATGTAAAGGAGAGCCTTGAGAAAGGATTTATTAGACCATCAAAATCTCCTTTAAGTGCAGGCTTCTTCTTTGTGGAGAAAAAGGATGGCTCGCTTAGACCTTGCATTGATTTTAGAGCCCTGAATAAGATCTCAGTTAAAAACACCTATCCTTTGCCGTTGATTTCTGTACTCTTTGATCAGTTACGTTCTGCTGTGATTTTTTCTAAAATTGACCTTAGAGGAGCGTACAACCTCATCCGAATTAAATCTGGAGATGAGTGGAAAACGGCCTTCAGTACTCAGTCGGGTCACTACGAGTACCTGGTGATGCCGTTCAGCTTGTCTAATGCTCCAGCAGTTTTTCAAGACCTCATTAACGATGTGCTCCGTGACTTCCTAGGGAAATTCGTGGTCGTTTACTTAGACGACATCCTGATTTATTCTGAATCAATGGAACAACATGTTACCCAGGTGCGTCTGGTTCTTCAAAAGTTACGTGAGAATCATTTATATGCCAAGCTGGAGAAGTGTGAGTTTCATGTCGCGGAAGTATCTTTTTTAGGGTACATTATTTCCCCTCGGGGATTTTCCATGGAACCAAAGAAGCTCCAGGCCATCCTTAGTTGGGCGCAACCCACCAATTTAAAAGCAATTCAGCGCTTTTTAGGGTTTGCGAATTATTATAGGAGGTTCATTCATTCTTTTTCTGACCTGGTTGCTCCCATTGTAGCTCTTACAAAGAAAGGAGCGGATCCTACCAACTGGTCGCGTGAAGCTGAGTTGTCCTTCCGGGCCTTGAAACAAGCCTTTGTCTCGGCTCCAGTCCTCAGACATCCCAATCCGGAATTGCCCTTTGTTGTGGAGGTTGATGCCTCGGAGGTTGGAGTGGGGGCTATCCTTTCTCAAAAGGATCCGGAGTCTCTGGAGTTACATCCTTGTGCCTTTATGTCCAGGAAATTCTCCTCCGCTGAATCCAACTATGACGTTGGTAATCGGGAGTTACTGGCGGTAAAGTGGGCTTTCGAGGAGTGGAGGCATTGGCTGGAGGGAGCAAAACATATTATTTCAGTATTGACTGACCATAAAAACCTGCAATACATCGAATCGGCTAAACGGCTTAATGCCCGGCAGGCACGTTGGGCTTTATTTTTTACTCGTTTCAAATTTATAATCACTTTCAGGCCTGGTTCCAAGAATACTAAGGCTGATGCCCTGTCACGCAGCTTTCTTCCGGTTCACAATAACAGTCCTGTTACTCCCATACTTCCATCTTCGGTCATCTGGGCAGGCCTCACACAAGATTTATTTACCCAGTTAAAACAGCTTCAACACCAAGCTCCTGGAAATACTCCTGCTGGTCGTCTTTACGTCCCTGAGTTTTTGAGAGCTACTGTTTTAACGGAATTCCATGATAACAAAGTTTCCGGGCATCCGGGAATCTCTAAGACTTTGGAGTTAGTCTCTCGCTCAGTATGGTGGCCTGGTCTTTCTAAAGACGTTAGGGAGTTTGTTTATTCATGTCAGGTTTGTGCACAGCATAAGGTTCCCCGTTCCTTGCCTATCGGGCAACTTATGCCCTTAAATGTTCCTCTCAGGCCATGGTCCCATATTTCCATGGATTTTGTGGTTGACCTTCCCCTTTCAGCCGGATTCCGAGTCATATGGGTGGTAGTGGACCGTTTTAGCAAGATGGCTCATTTTATTGCTCTCCCCCGATTGCCTTCTGCCCAAGGGTTGGCAGTTTTGTTTCTCCGCCATGTTTTCAGACTTCATGGGTTGCCTACTGATATTGTTTCTGATCGGGGTCCACAATTCATCGCACAATTCTGGAAATGTTTTTGTGCCTCATTAAAGATGAAATTGTCGTTAACATCCGGTTACCACCCACAATCCAACGGGCAAACCGAGCGAGTTAACCAATCATTGAAACAGTATTTGCGCTTGTATTCTGCCAAACTCCAGAATGATTGGTCCGAGTTTTTCCGTTGGCGGAGTTTGCTTACAATAATTCTTGTCATTCCTCCACTAAAGAGTCTCCATTTTTTTCAGTTTTTGGTTTTCACCCCAGAGCTAATTCTTTTTTTCATCATTCCTCAGTCTCCTCGTTAACCTTAACCTCCCATCTCAGAGCCATTTGGAAAAAAGTGCACCTTGCTCTCAGAAAAGCGGCCTTTCGAGAGAAGAAATTTTCTGACAGGCTCCGACGTCCTTGCACTTTTAAGGTGGGAGATAGGGTATGGTTGTCGACTCGTAACATCAGGCTTCGACAATCCTCGGCTAGATTGGGACCCAAATTTATTGGGCCATTTCTTATTATTAAAAAAGTCAACCCAGTTGCCTTTCGGTTACGTTTACCAAGATCTCTCAGGATTGGAAATACGTTTCATTGTTCCCTGTTGAAACAATACGTTTCTTCCAGTAGATTTCCTCGGAGGATCTCTCAGGGTAGATCTCCGGTGGATGTACAGGGACAACAGGAGTTCTTGGTGGAGAAGGTTCTCGATTCCAAATTGTCCCGGGGCCGGCTTTATTTTCTGGTTCACTGGAGAGGCTATGGTCCGGAGGAAAGGTCTTGGGTCCTGGATAAGGATCTTCATGCCCCGAGGCTCAAGAGGGCATTTTTTCGGGAATTTCCTCGGAAACCTGGCTTTAGGGGTTCCTTGTCCCCTCCTCAAGGGGGGGGGGTACTGTTAGGCGCCGGGGTCCGCTTGTCCGCGCGACCCGGCGCCTAGCAACTAGGGACGCCGTGCACGTACAGCCACCGGCTCCCTAGCAACGCTAGACGCTGGGCGCGCTGAAGCCGCACGGACCCTAGCAACGGGGACGCCACTGGCGGACCGCGTTCCCCGTTGCTGGGTTTTAGGATTTAATGCGTTCACCTGTTCTCTGGCCGTGCAGCAAGGCAGCTGCACGGCATTTAGTCCAATCAGCCTCTAAACAGCTGATTGGAGGACTCCCTGTTAAGTACACTCCCAGGGCTTCTCACAGACGCCGGTAATAGCTTCCTGCATGCTGCCTTTGTTTGCTGAGAGTCTGTTTCCAGTCCTGCTGTATCCGGTCATTCCAGTCCTCAGAAGTCCTGTACTCGGGAGTTTACCATCTCGTCCCTGGAGTCCTGACTGATCACCGTTTTATATCCAGTGGCGTTCGTGAGTTGCGGCTCTGCCGTGTGTTGCGGCTCAGCCGCTTTACCTTTTATATTTTCTGTTTGGAGCATTTGCGGAGGGTTCCGCTTCCACAAGTCCTCTCTGGTACTCGGCGGTGCCGGGTAGGAGAATTGGACAAGTGGATATTTTGGTTGTCCTTTTCCTTGGCGGTTTCTCCGCACATATTATAGTTTTGAGTTTGCTTAGCCCCTGGCCTGGTTGTTTAGTTAGAGGCAGGGCCGGCTCCACGGTTTGCAGCGCCCCGGGCGGGCAATAGGGGGCGTGGCTGAAATGTGCGGTGCGCGATGACGTCATCGCGCACCGCACAACAAAGGTCCTCTCCACAAAGGAAAACTAGACGCTACGCGTCTAGTTCCCTTCGTGGAGAGGACCTTTGCTGTGCGGTGCGCGATGACGTCATCGCGCACAGCACAGTAAAGGTCCTCTCCACGAAGAGAAACTAGACGCTAGGCGTCTAGTTCTCTTCACGGCGGGGGACAGCGGCACCGGGGGGCACAGCACTGGGCACAGCACTGACAGCAGCAGCGGATCTTGCCATGGTGCGGCGCCCTCCGGATGGCGCCGGCGCCCTCCGGAAGGCGGCGCCCCGGGCAAAAGTCCTGCTTGCCCGTGGCAAGATCCGCTACTGGTTAGAGGGCCTCTTGTTATCACCCTGTCTCGGGTTTCCCTTTGTCTCTCATTAAGACCGGGGGGCATCGAAGTTGGGCAGACATAATCCGCCCTTCAAACGCGGCTGCCAAGGGCTCAAGAAACCATAGTCTCGCAGGGGATTTCTGACAACACGGGTGAGACAACAGAGTTAGGGCGCCAGGGGCTATTTTCCTGTCCTGCTCCCTTCCCCAGCATTCCGTTCCAGTGCTCCGGTCCTTGCCATAAGATCTCCTCTGACCAGAGTGCTGGAATCATAACAGCCAGGGCCTCAGCCGTTCCTTGCCACTCCGTGTGGTAAATGGCATATTGGCAAGTTTACGCTTCTCCTCCGACGATTTTATTTTAGGTTTTTGAGTCCTTTTTTTACTGATATTTTGTGTTTTGGATTTTACATGCTCTGTACTATGACATTGGGCATCGGCCTTGGCAGACGACGTTGATGGAATTTCATCGTCTCGGCCATGACTAGTGGCAGCAGCTTCAGCACGAGGTGGAAGTGGATCTTGATCTTTCCCTATGTTTGGAACCTCAACATTTTTGTTCTCCATATTTTAATAGGCACAACTAAAAGGCACCTCAGGTAAACAATGGAGATGGATGGATACTAGTATACTTATGGATGATGAGTGACTGACGACACAGAGGTAGCTACAGCCGTGGACTACCATACTGCGTCTGCTAGTATAGAGATGATAATGATATAAAATATATATATATATATATATATATATATCACTACTGCAGGTATATATAATATAATGACGGACCTGCTGGACACTGTCAGCAGACTCCTAAACTACTAGTATGAAGAAGATAGAAAAAAAAAACCCACCACAGGTAGGTATACAATTATGGACGAGCACTGACGACACAGAGGTAGCTACAGCCGTGGACTACCGTACTGCGTCTGCTAGTATAGAGATGATAATGATATAAAATATATATATATATATCACTACTGCAGGTATATATAATATAATGACGGACCTGCTGGACACTGTCAGCAGACTCCTAAACTACTAGTATGAAGAAGATAGAAAAAAAAACCCCACCACAGGTAGGTATACAATTATGGACGAGCACTGACGACACAGAGGTAGCTACAGCCGTGGATTACCGTACTGCGTCTGCTAGTATAGAGATGATAATGATATAAAAAATATATATATATCACTACTGCAGGTATATATAATATAATGACGGACCTGCTGGACACTGTCAGCAGACTCCTAAACTACTAGTATGAAAAAGATAGAAAAAAAAAACCCACCACAGGTAGGTATACAATTATGGACGAGCACTGACGACACAGAGGTAGCTACAGCCGTGGACTACCGTACTGCGTCTGCTAGTATAGAGATGATAATGATATAAAAAATATATATATATCACTACTGCAGGTATATATAATATAATGACGGACCTGCTGGACACTGTCAGCAGACTCCTAAACTACTAGTATGAAGAAGATAGAAAAAAAAACCCCACCACAGGTAGGTATACAATTATGGACGAGCACTGACGACACAGAGGTAGCTACAGCCGTGGACTACCGTACTGCGTCTGCTAGTATAGAGATGATAATGATATAAAAAATATATATATATCACTACTGCAGGTATATATAATATAATGACGGACCTGCTGGACACTGTCAGCAGACTCCTAAACTACTAGTATGAAGAAGATAGAAAAAAAAAACCCCACCACAGGTAGGTATACAATTATGGACGAGCACTGACGACACAGAGGTAGCCACAGCCGTGGACTACCGTACTGCGTCTGCTAATATAGAGATGATAAAGATGATAGAGATGAACAAAAAAAATATAACACTACTGCAGGTAAATATTTATATAATATAATGAATGACGGACCTGCTGGACACTGTCAGCAGAATGCGTTTATAGAATAAAAAAAAAAACACCACAGGAGTGTTTAACTTTTTCAGGCAGACAATATACTGGTGGTCACTGGTTAGTCACACTGGCAGCAAAAGTGTGCACTGTACTCCTGCTATAACTGCACCCCAGTCTCCCCCACAATTCAGCTGTGTGAGCAGTGAGCACTCAGCACAGTCAGATATACATAGATATATCATGCAGCCCACTGAGGCTGAGCACAGATATGGTATGGAGCGTTTTTTTCAGGCAGAGAATGGATTAAAAAAAACTAGCAAAACTCTGCACTGACTGTACTCCTCCTAACAGCTCTCCCCAATCCTCCCCACAATAAGCTAAGCAGCAATCAGATCAACTAACTACTAACAGTAACTATAAACGGAGAGGACGCCAGCCACGTCCTCTCCCTATCAATCTCAATGCACGTGTGAAAATGGCGGCGACGCGCGGCTCCTTATATAGAATCCGAGTCTCGCGATAGAATTCGAGCCTCGCGAGAATCCGACAGCGGGATGATGACGTCCGGGCGCGCTCGGGTTAGCCGAGCAAGGCGGGAAGATCCGAGTCTGCCTCGGACCCGTGTAAAAAGGCTGAAGTTCGGGGGGGTTCGGATTCCGAGGAACCGAACCCGCTCATCTCTAGTTATGGGTCCCGCTATCTTCTCCGTTGTAGACTTTTTGTGTGCAAGGGAGAGAGAGGACTGCTGTGTGCTGCACTGGGGAGAGAGGCAGAAGTCAGTCAGTCCTCTCTCCCCTTGCATTATGTGCCCCCCTCCTCTGCTGCTGCTCGCCATTTACCGCTCACGGCATAGGGGACAGGCGCCCCCTCCACCCTCCCATTACGTGAACCCGCGAGGCAGTCTGCTGACATCTGTATGTATTACCATAGTGAGCAGACTCTATCATAATTACATCTGTATGTATTATCATAGTGAGCAGACTCTATCATAATGACATCTGTATGTATTATCATAGTGGGCAGACTCTACCATACTGACATCTGTATGTATTATCATAGCGAGCATACTCTATCATAATGACATCTGTATGTATTATCATAGTGGGCAGACACTACCATACTGACATCTGTATGTAATATTATAGTGGGCAGACTCTATCATGACATCTGTATGTATTATCATAGTGGGCAGACTCTACCATACTGACATCTGTATGTATTATTATAGTGGGCAGACTCTACCATACTGACATCTGTATGTATTATCATAGTGGGCAGATTCTACCATACTAACATCTGTATGTATTATTATAGTGGGCGCACTCTACCATACTGACATCTGTATGTATTATTATAGTGGGCAGACTCTACCATACTGACATCTGTATGTATTATTATAGTGGGCAGACTCTACCATACTGACATCTGTATGTATTATCATAGTGGGCAGACACTACCATACTGACATCTGTATGTAATATTATAGTGGGCAGACTCTATCATGACATCTGTATGTATTATCATAGTGGGCAGATTCTACTATATTGACATCTGTATGTATTACCATAGTGAGCAGACTCTATCATAATTCCATCTGTATGTATTATCATAGTGAGCAGACTCTATCATAATGACATCTGTATGTATTATCATAGTGGGCAGACTCTACCATACTGACATCTGTATGTATTATCATAGCGAGCATACTCTATCATAATGACATCTGTATGTATTATCATAGTGGGCAGACACTACCATACTGACATCTGTATGTAATATTATAGTGGGCAGACTCTATCATGACATCTGTATGTATTATCATAGTGGGCAGACTCTACCATACTGACATCTGTATGTATTATTATAGTGGGCAGACTCTACCATACTGACATCTGTATGTATTATCATAGTGGGCAGACTCTACCATACTGACATCTGTATGTATTATTATAGTGGGCAGACTCTACCATACTGACATCTGTATGTATTATCATAGTGGGCAGATTCTACCATACTAACATCTGTATGTATTATTATAGTGGGCAGACTCTACCATACTGACATCTATATGTATTATTATAGTGGGCAGACTCTACCATACTGACATCTGTATGTATTATCATAGTGGGCAGACACTACCATACTGACATCTGTATGTAATATTATAGTGGGCAGACTCTATCATGACATCTGTATGTATTATCATAGTGGGCAGACTCTACCATACTGACATCTGTATGTATTATTATAGTGGGCAGACTCTACCATACTGACATCTGTATGTATTATCATAGTGGGCAGATTCTACCATACTAACATCTGTATGTATTATTATAGTGGGCAGACTCTACCATACTGACATCTGTATGTATTATCATAGTGGATAAACTCCACCATACTGACATCTGTATGTATTATCATAGTGGGCAGATTCTACTATATTGACATCTGTATGTATTAACATAGTGAGCAGACTCTACCATACTGACATCTGTATGTATTATCATAGTGGGCAGATTCTACCATACTAACATCTGTATGTATTATCATAGTGGATAGACTCCACCATACTGACATCTGTATGTATTATCATAGTGGGCAGATTCTACCATACTGACATCTGTATGTATTATTATAGTGGGCAGACTCTACCATACTGACATCTGTATGTATTATTAAAGTGGGCAGACTCTACCATACTGACATCTGTATGTATTATCATAGTGGGCAGATTCTACCATACTAACATCTGTATGTATTATCATAGTGGATAGACTCCACCATACTGACATCTGTATGTATTATCATAGTGGGCAGATTCTACCATACTGACATCTGTATGTATTATTATAGTGGGCAGACTCTACCATACTGACATCTGTATGTATTATTATAGTGGGCAGACTCTACCATACTGACATCTGTATGTATTATCATAGTGAGCAGACTCTATCATACCGACATCTGTATGTATTATCATAGTGGATAGATTCCACATACTGACATCTGTATGTATTATCATAGTGGGCAGATTCTACTATATTGACATCTGTATGTATTATCATAGTGAGCAGACTCTACCATACTGACATCTGTATGTATTATCATAGTGGGCAGATTCTACTATATTGACATCTGTATGTATTATCATAGTGAGCAGACTCTATCATACCGACATCTGTATGTATTATCATAGTGGACAGACTCTATCATACTGACCTCTGTATGTATTGACATAGTAGGCAGACTTAACTTTCCTGACATTTGTATGTATCATGGAAATTAATGCAAAGCTAACTTGTTTACCAATGTGAAAACTGCTACTATGACTTTAATTTCTGAAAAAATATCAAGAAACAACATGAAGTATGAAATTCTGCATGCATTATAAACAGGAGAAATAACAAAAAAAAAATCTCAATATTATAAAGAAATGTTATAGGAGCAACAATATAACCTTATTTTAAAATGGTATGCATGTCTGATGTTTCTTAATTAAATGCAGTGCTCTTCCATGTGTTCTGTGGTTAGTTTTTGATTCTCAGAAACAGTCTGCGAACAGTGGTGGATTTCCCACTAGCCACATGAGGTACGTGTACGTGCCTAGGGGCGGCACTTGCTGGAGGTGGCACACCAGGCTGATGAGGCCAGGTGATTATTTTTGTCATTACGACTTATTTTTTAAATATTTTATTTTTCAACTGACAGAAGTGGAACAATGGACAGCAAATTGTGGTCCAGGTTGCGGTAGTGGGGTGAGGTGTTTGGGCTACTTTGGTGGTCTTTAGGCATCCATACTGGCCCTGAAATGAAGGGGGCAGTGACTTGATAGGGCAGAGGCGAATAATGTGCTGCCCCCCTATCACACACATATAGCGCACACATATTTCGCAGCGATTTGCGGAGAATATTTGCCCATTCACATCAGTCCCTGCCTTAGTGGAGCTTACAATCTATATTCCCTATCACATTTACACACAGACACATTCACGCTAGTGTTAATTTTGTTGGGAGCCAATTAACCTACCAGTATATTTTTGGATTGTGGGAGGAAACCAGAGTACCCGAAGGAAACCCACACAAGTACGGGGAGAATATACAAACTCCACACAGTTAGGGCCATGGTGGGAATTGAACCCATGACCTCAGTGCTGTGAGGCAGAAATGCTAACTATTACACCATCCGTACTGCCATTACACCATCCGTACTGCCATTACACCATCCGTACTGCGATGTCATTCTTCAGGACACTGTTAGGCGGATTTAGGGGTATATTCTTTTTTTAGGTCGGAAGGGGTTCCAACCTATTCAATGTTTTCGACAGGTTGAGGTATTCGACTTGTCGAAAAGCACGTGGATCGGCGGAATAGCTTCCGATCCACGTGCTTGTGTCGGTTTTGGCCCCCCTTTTCGACCATCTCAGTCCGACATAAAAAAATGTCGGACTGAGATGTGGGACCCAGAGGAGGAGAGGGGGCGAGAGCCGCAGGGAGACGGGGGACAGCCGCGGGCATATAGGGGAGATCAGCGCTACAGCACAGCGCTGCAGCAGGATGTCACACAGCCGCGCCGCTCACAGCAGCTTCCACCCAGCTCCAGCAAGTGAGGTCACGCTTGCTGGAGCCGGGTGGACACTGCCGTGAGGTCGGGCGGCTGTGTGACATCCTCCTGCATCGCTACTGTAGCGCTGATCTCCTCCGTCTGCCGGCGGCTGTCCCCGCTGGTCTCCGCGTGGCTCCCCCCCCCCCCCCCCCTCTCCTCCTCTGGGTCCCTCATCTCAATTCCACTTGGAAAAGTCGAATTGAGATGAGATTGAATAGGGGTTGTCGTATCCATTCCGACAAATACATGTTGGAATGGATCCGACGTTAATTGAATATACCCCTTGACGTTAATTGAATATACCCCTTAGAGTTGATTTCATCTCTGTTTTGCGGATGGAATCGTATCTTGCAATTTTAAGTACTGGACATGATCTGTAGCCAAACATATGCAATAATAAGCATATATGGTGATTCAGAGTAATCGCATCTCCATGTGTAGCTGAATGAGGGTAAATGGGTAGCAATGGGGCATTTGCATGTAGGCCAAGTGTTCTGAGGGTTTGTTGCGGATCTGTTGATGCTCTCTTCATTCTGTTACTGATGATTGCTCTAAAATACTCTCAGACTCGGGATATCAACCGCCAAAAGAAGCATGAAGTGAGAGAAGCCAATATGTACTTCCTGATTGAGTCCACTATCGCGCTGCTTGTGTCCTTCATCATTAACCTCTTTGTGATGTCCGTATTTGCTGAGGCGTTTTACAACAAGACCAACCAGGACGCAGTGAGTACTTTACAATAGTTTCCAAATAACCACTTATTCAATCCACACAGTCTCTTCATTAGGTCAGATCCATAGATTGGTTTCTCTAACTGTCTGTATGGATTCACAATAATATAATATAGTCTGTGCTGAATGTTTTAGTTGTGTATAGTAAGTAGCGTTTTATGATAATTAGCATTATAAAGTCTGCTGAGGTGCAGTACTTTCTAATAGAAAGTTTCTTTATATATCCAAATGTGAACATTATTTTTGGCAGTTCTCTACAGCAATGCAGAAAATCAAGGAAAAAATGCAGCAAAATGCGGTTTCCTTTTAAATTGTGACATTCAGCTGTGATAAGCAATATCCCACAGTTTTTCTGTTTCTAAAAAGTAAAAAAACATTTTCATAATAAAATAGAGACCAGCATTTTTTCCAATAGAAGAAAAAAACGCTGGTAAGGGAAACATTTCTCTTAAGTAAGGGAAACATTGAATTTTCTCACATAAATTTTCTCACATGTCTGTTACTTTGTCACATCATCAGCACTCATGACATGGGTCTGACACATTGTTAATCAAATAACAACCACCTGTCTGTCTACAGAAATTAATACACTCCCTAGAATCTCTCCCACTCACTATTAAGTATTTAGTTGTCTGCCACCACTTAAGGTTGCTTCAGGAGCTACTCACTCCAAACAGGATGCATTAAATCCTCACGGCAACTACAATTAAAACCACTTAACTGATGATTTTTCCCTTCAAAATTGTTAATAACATTGTTTTTTAAAATGTATTTTATTTAATAAAGTTTAAAAAGTATTTTTTTAAATATTTGAACATTATATTATGCACATCTGAAGAATGGATCTCCTCATCAAAAACGGGGGGACAGGGTGGGACGGCGCAGTTGCAAGAGATCTGACCATGCCAGTTAAGACCCAGTTATATTAACCTAAATAATAACCTGTCCTGTAGTACAGATATTAATTAACTGAAATGAACGATGCACGGATGCGATAAGAATTACAGAGACCAATATTATTAAATGTAGTTTAATAAGAGAAAGTTACAATGCTTAAAGTATATACAAAAAAAAACAAATAATAGTAATGAGATACAAAGAGTCTTAGGCAAATAATTTTCGTATAAACAAAAACATTATCAGTCTCACATACATGAATCGGTTTGCGGAGAGACTCAAGAAGATGAAAAAATTCTCAATACCAGAATAGCTCCAAAGAATTGTATATCTTTTCAGAGTTCTACATGGTATTTTATGTCTGCCTGGGCTGTCACACAGCCGCCTTCTTCTGTGACACTGGCTTGTGTAGATGTTAATTAGGTTATTTGGACCTTTTTCCATTTCCAGTGCATGCTTAAACAACTATCTGATTTGAGCAAAAGCTAAAACACTTTATATATGTGCAGGGGTATGTCAGAGAAGAAGAATATGTGATTCAAGTAATACAGCATTTCATTACCAACAAATAGACAGGGGATGTGAATACAATAAATAGGGATCTGTAACATTTATAATATTACCTAATTTATTCATTATTTTTAAATGGCTGGAGGGGTCTTAAGTATAGGATCAGGGCCTGTGATGCTTTACAGATCTTCAAGGAATTTGGGGAGTAACCATAGATTAACATGCCATGTGAGCATTGACATACAGTACTGTATTAGTGACACGGGTCACCATACAGAACCTTAAGACTTTCCCATAAAGCATTGTCTGCTCCCTACACCTGCCTGACCCTCTATCTCCAAGCAGGTCAGGAGAGAGAAACAATACATTTGAAAAGTAAATGCAAATATGTACTTGTGGCATCAGTGTGAGACTGGGGCATGAAGAGCCCACCGGGGAATGCAGTGGTAGGGCAGGGCAGAAACTAGGACTAACGGCACCCGGGGCAAGACAGACATTTTGCGCCACCCCCCCCCCCCCACAAAAATAAATAAATAAATATATAATAAAATAGAAAAATAAAAATAAAAAAAATAAGAAACAAACAAATTCAACACAAATATCCCTCAGACCAGCAGACACCAGTAATACACACATGATATATATATATATATATATACACACACACACACATACGTGTGTATATATGTACACAGCCACATACACATATATATATATATATATATATATATCTGTATATCTGTAGCTGTCACAGTGGTGAAAATGAGCAGTAGTTTGAATGAGCTGCAGGGGTTAACACCAGTCACAGTGAATGTGTGTGTGTGTGTGTGTGTGTGTGTGTGTGTGTGTGTGTGTGTGTGTGTTTTACGTCTGGTCATCTCTCGCTGTCCTGCTTCCATCCATCACTGTGCTGTTGCTGAATGCAATGCTGTGTGGGGCCAGAAAAAGGTCAGTAGCTGACCACATTCGTAGCTCGTGCGGGCGGGCAGTATACTTTTTTGGGCTTGCCGCCGCTGCTGAGGAAGGGAAACTAGACGTTACCCTGACTCCCTAGCTCCAGCAGCTTTCTGCAATGCCTCATGGGATTTGTAGTCTCTATGCTACTGCATAAAGTCTAAGCAGTAGCACACATGACTACAAATCCCATTTTTCTTCAATAGATTCTTTGCTGTGTCAGACCCAGCTGATCCCAGCGCCCTATCAAATCCCGCGCCCGGGTCACATGCCCCCCTAGCCCCCCCTTAGTTTCGGCTCTGGGTAGGGGCCCATGTTTAGGGGTGTGGTCAGTCTCCAGTGGGGGGGGGGGGGGGGGGGGGCAGCTACTACATTGGTTTGCCTAACCATTCATGAGTGCATGGGATGGGCCCCATGACAAATATATAAATACTGCCAGTGCGTGCATAATAATGTACCAGATAAATATTGGCAATGCACTGTACAGAATACATCATAATCCTGTGCAGTATAAAGTAACATATGTATAATGTATTATTCAAGAACACAGTCTGGAACCTGATCACTAGAGGAGGAGGAGGGCCCCCCAGGCAGTGGGGCCCACTCGATGGTTTCCCCTGTAGCCCTGTGGGCCAGTCCGACCCTGTGTGGCATTCCCATGTGATATGATATTTCTCTGACAGAGAGGCAGGTAGTCACTGACCGATTTTGTGTTTCAGCATGATGTCTGTCAGAACAGTAGTAGCCCACACGCTGGGGTGTTTCCACCTAACAACCAATCCTTGTCTGTGGACATCTACTCAGGGGTAAGTCACACATACAAATCTGCTGATGATATAAATACATTTCTGAAAACACAGACAGGAGCTAGAGAGAACTAGCAAGAGTCCTTACAAGCCAATAAGTTAGCCATATAAAGTGAGACTGTTATCAGGATTGCGCAATGTAAATATAAGTTTCTTTAATATATGTATTTAGAAGTGTATATACAGCTGGTAGCTATTTTGTGTGGTAACATTTTGTAAAGTAGCTAAATTATATTTACTTGTATTATTGGAGCAGCAGCTATTGCACCTCTCCCTCATTCACTTTGAAACAACCAGTTGTCACTATGGTCACTGATCTACCTGTAGTGAACAGATACTGTAAGTGGTGTCTTAGAGTGTGACCTAGCTGCTCTTGTAGAGACAGTGATTCCAATACAGAAAGAAATCATTTCAATTTGATATTTTACTATTGTAGTGATTAGAACAGGCAGTGGACAATATTTAAAAGCATACTTCTTTGTGTATCTTTATTAAGAGTAGTGCAGAATGTTCGGGAGAGGGGTATATTTCAGATGTAAAGAGGGCCATACATTGGCCCAAATGAGGATGTCTCATTTGTGATGTTAGAGAGGATTACTTTACAGGGGTTTTCAACTTTATCCCCCTCCCCTCCCCTTTTGCAAGAGCAAATGCAGGATTTATAAGGGGGATGGGGGTCTCTCTATCTTTATATATGTATATTTCTTCTGTCACTAAATAAAATATCTTTTCTTTCTGAAATAAATGTTGAAGATTTTCTCCTACTACTGCCGTAGTTAATAATAAATATTTTTTGATGTCCTATGTTCACCTGGAGCTGTAAGCCCTCGTCAGTGCAGCCTCCTCATAACAGTGAAGCCGTGTGCCTGCCTCTCTGGAGCACAGTGCAGCTGTGTGCCTGGCGCTCCCACCGCTGCCAAATGCCCGCAGCTCCCCTCGGCCATCTGCTGTGCTTTGCAAAGTGCATAGAGCTTTGATGAGCAGAGCTCTCTGTCTAAGGAGCTGCATGTGGTAACTCCCATCATGGCAGTGACAGTCACTGTCACGAGCTGTCTCCGTCCAAAAAAAACTCGACTAGTCGGGGAGGGGGGGTTTCTGGGTAATCAGAACACCCCCTTACCCCATGCGTGCATCAATGCCTTAATTGTATTTTGGAGGGTGTCCTACCACACATATTTTGGAACCTCTACATACTACTTTTGCAGCTGATTATGTATCTCTATAGCAGGAAAGATTTGACCCTGCTGGAGCTGCTATGTTGGATGTCATCTGCTATGGATAGAATCATAGAACTGACATTGGAAACCCCATTAAATTCCTTCTTTTTCATGACATTCAGCAAAATGTGTTCTACACAACAATTTTGTGGGCTGAACCAGTATTCGAATGAATGTATCCCAGCAATTCACTACAGACTAGTGTCATTACAGAAACATGAGGCACTAAGTGACTTATGCCTCAGTAATGTCATTAGTTCCAAGTGAAGGCATAAGCTAGATATTTCCACCAATGAAATCGCTTTACTGTGACTAGGCAGTGCATACACTTTATTTGCAAAAATGTAATTCCTCGTTTCCTGTCTTTGGACAGGGAGTTATCCTTGGCTGTTTTTTTGGACCAGCTGCCCTCTATATCTGGGCAGTAGGCATTTTGGCTGCTGGGCAGAGCTCCACCATGACTGGGACATATGCTGGACAATTTGTGATGGAGGTAAATATATTGTGGTTATTATGTTTTGTGTCATCTTCTTTTTGTTAAATATTGTTTTATCATTTGTGTCATACAATTGTTGATGGCAGAAAGAAGGGGAATGACCTAGCACTTAATGAATTTACTTAATTGAAACCTGTGGAACTTTGTGTGAGGGGTTGTAGTAAGTAGTGATGAGCGGATTCGGTTTTACTCGGTTTTACTCGGTTCTCAACACGGCATCTTATTGGCTCACGGATGTCACGTGTTTTGGATAGCCAATAAGATGCCGTTTTGAGAACCGAGTAAAACCGAGTAAAATCGAATCCGCTCATCACAAGTAATTAGTTACCCATTACTCCTGCCTTGTACTCAACCACCCAAATGTAGCTCAGTCTCTTTTCCACCTCACTGTCCTCTAGGTCATATCAATAACAGTAATCTCTGCACATGTAGGTTTAACAGCAATAGACTACATGTAGTATACAGTAGGTGTAGCAATATAGAGTAAACTGTGGTGATATAGACAGTTATTTTGATTGATTGATTGATTGATTGATTGATTTAATAAATAGGTACAATTATTTTATTTACAGTCCTTACACTTTGTCCTCACCAGAATAACCACTTAATAGCATACACAAATCATATTGCTACATCACACTAAATGGTAATAATAATCACATTATTTGAAATCTGTCGATCCTAATACCTGTAGTTATAAATCAGTATTATCACACTCACAGAGTGAGGCGCCAGGATAATGTTAGGGGTGTGCACTTCTGATTAAATATAGCATTAGCACTATGAGACATACTGTAATTTTTTTTAATTTCCAGGTAACTACTGACAACAGTCGATTCATTATTATTATTATTATTATTATTTTTTTTTTACATATTTATTAAGGATGGAGCAATTTAAAAACATAGTATAATAGTGCAGACAATCCCATGCACATAAAGGTACAAAGAAAAAAAATTAACATTCCAGAGCACGAGTATGTATAAAACAATGGACACAATCATTACAGATATACATTTAAAGCACATAATGCTGATACAGTACATATCAATTAGAAGTAAATATGGCTGACATGAGAGAAAAAACATAATTGGAACCACTAAACAAACTTAGGGGTCTGTTTGCTAAGCCCTGGATAGAGATAAAGTGGACAGAGATAAAGTACCTGCCAATCAGCTCCTAACTGTCATTTTTCAAACCCAGCCTGTGACATGGCAGTTAGACACTAATTGGCTGGTACTATATCTCCTTCCACTTTATCTTCATCCAAGGCTTAGTAAATAGACCCCTGTGTAACTGAGGGCAAAGTGATTGGGTCATCACCTAACAGTTGCCTAGTTTTGTACCATTGTGTGGAGCATACCTCCCAAATTTCTTCTGCAGGAAAGAGGGACACACGCGCGCGCTCCATAAAAGGGGTGTGGCCTATGAAAAGGGGGCGTGGCTTTGCGGAGTACCCGCGGTCGCGAGTCACGCCCCCATTTTCGTCACTAAGGGGGCATGCCCAGCGCTCCGTGAGCTGCTGGCATGCCCCCTCTCCTCCTGTCTTCCCTGAATAGACGCTGTGTGCATGTGCACAGCATCTATTCACCGCTGCTCTGCTAAGCAGGGCAGAGAGACAGAGCCTCCCAAATGCCCCCCACCACCGTGGGACACTGCGGCTCGCGGGTGGGACAGCGGGACAGTCCCCAAAAAACGGGACTGTCCCGTGAAAATCGGGACAGTTGGGAGGTATGGTATGGAGTGAAAGCATTTATACAGTTGTTGCTTAAGCTCTCCCAACAGAGAGCGATTAATTATTTTGTAATAAGAATAATAATTGACTCCCCTTGAACTAAACCTTAAGCTCTCACAAGCAAGGCTCTCTCCCCTCATTTGCTTTTGTTTCTCTTACTTAGACTTTCTTCTACACTATACGCCCAACAATGGCACCTAACCCTCAGTTTCTGCCACCCTGTTCTATTGAAAATATATATGCTTAGGTAAATTCAGCTACTACCCTCCTGCAGACACTGATACATTGGGCTTAGATAATATTACTGCATTCTTAGGTAATTTCAAATATTTTTCTCTATCGTCCTAGTGGATGCTGGGGTTCCTGAAAGGACCATGGGGAATAGCGGCTCCGCAGGAGACAGGGCACAAAAGTAAAGCTTTCCGATCAGGTGGTGTGCACTGGCTCCTCCCCCTATGACCCTCCTCCAAGCCAGTTAGATTTTTGTGCCCGGCCGAGAAGGGTGCAATCTAGGTGGCTCTCCTAAAGAGCTGCTTAGAAAAGTTTAGCTTAGGTTTTTTATTTTACAGTGAGTCCTGCTGGCAACAGGATCACTGCAACGAGGGACTTAGGGGAGAAGAAGTGAACTCACCTGCGTGCAGGATGGATTGGCTTCTTGGCTACTGGACATCAGCTCCAGAGGGACGATCACAGGTACAGCCTGGATGGTCACCGGAGCCTTGCCGCCGGCCCCCTTGCAGATGCTGAAGTAAGAAGAGGTCCAGAATCGGCGGCAGAAGACTCCTCAGTCTTCTAAAGGTAGCGCACAGCACTGCAGCTGTGCGCCATTTTCCTCTCAGCACACTTCACACGGCAGTCACTGAGGGTGCAGGGCGCTGGGAGGGGGGCGCCCTGGGAGGCAAATGAATACCTATTTTGGCTAAAAATACCTCACATATAGCCTCCGGAGGCTATATGGAGATATTTAACCCCTGCCAGAATCCGTTAAGAGCGGGAGACGAGGCCGCCGAAAAAGGGGCGGGGCCTATCTCCTCAGCACACAGCGCCATTTTCCCTCACAGAAAGGCTGGAGGGAAGGCTCCCAGGCTCTCCCCTGCACTGCACTACAGAAACAGGGTTAAAACAGAGAGGGGGGGCACTAATTTGGCGTTAGAAATATATAAAAAAGATGCTATAAGGGAAAACACTTATATAAGGTTGTACCTATATAATTATAGCGTTTTTGGTGTGTGCTGGTAAACTCTCCCTCTGTCTCTCCAAAGGGCTAGTGGGTCCTGTCCTCTATCAGAGCATTCCCTGTGTGTGTGCTGTGTGTCGGTACGTGTGTGTCGACATGTATGAGGACGATGTTGGTGAGGAGGCGGAGCAATTGCCTGTAATGGTGATGTCACTCTCTAGGGAGTCGACACCGGAATGGATGGCTTATTTAGGGAATTACGTGATAATGTCAACACGCTGCAAGGTCGGTTGACGACATGAGATGACCGACAAACAATTAGTACCGGTCCAGACGTCTCAAAAACACCGTCAGGGGTTTTAAAACGCCCGTTTACTTTAGTCGGTCGACACAGACACAGACAGGGACACTGAATCCAGTGTCGACGGTGAATAAACAAACGTATTCCTTATTAGGGCCACACGTTAAAGGCAATGAAGGAGGTGTTTCATATTTCTGATACTACAAGTACCACAAAAGAGGGTATTATGTGGGATGTGAAAAAACTACCGTAGTTTTTCCTGAATCAGATAAATTAAATAAAGTGTGTGATGATGCGTGGGTTCCCCCCGATAGAAAATTATGGGCGGTATACCCTTTCCCGCCAGAAGTTAGGGCGCGTTGGGAAACACCCCTTAGGGTGGATAAGGCGCTCACACGCTTATCAAAACAAGTGGCGGTACCGTCTATAGATAGGGCCGTCCTCAAGGACCAGCTGACAGGAGGCTGGAAAATATCATAAAAAGTATATACACACATACTGGTGTTATACTGCGACCAGCGATCGCCTCAGCCTGGATGTGCAGAGCTGGGGTGGCTTGGTCGGATTCCCTGACTAAAAATATTGATACCCTTGACAGGGACAGTATTTTATTGACTATAGAGCATTTAAAGGATGCATTTCTATATATGCGAGATGCACAGAGGGATATTTGCACTCTGGCATCAAGAGTAAATGCGATGTCCATATCTGCCAGAAGATGTTATG
The DNA here is from genome assembly GCF_028390025.1 of Pseudophryne corroboree. NCBI lineage: Eukaryota > Metazoa > Chordata > Amphibia > Anura > Myobatrachidae > Pseudophryne > Pseudophryne corroboree. The sequence goes on along the minus strand of NC_086450.1, from coordinate 195,333,981 downwards.
GACACGACAGTGGTCAGGTGATGCAGATTCCAAACGGCACAAAGGTGTATTGCCGTATAAAGGAAGAGGAGTTATTTGGGGTCGGTCCATCGGACCTGGTGGCCACGGCAACTGCTGGAAAATCCGCCGTTTTTACCCTAAGTCACATCTCTGCAGAAAAAGACACCGTCTTTTCAGCCTCAGTCCTTTCGTCCCTATAAGATCATATCTGCCCAGGGATAGAGGAAAGGGAAGAAGACTGCAGCAGGCAGCCCATTCCCAGGAACAGAAGCGTTCCACCGCTTCTGACAAGTTCTCAGCATGGCGCTGAGACCGTACAGGACCCCTGGATCCTACAAGTAGTATCCCAGGGGTACAGATTGGAATGTCGAGACGTTTCCCCTTCGCAGGCTCCTGAAGTCTGCTTTACCAAGGTCTCCCTCCGACAAGGAGGCAGTATGGGAAAAAATTCACAAGCTGTATTCCCAGCAGGTGATAATTAAATTACCCCTCCTACTACAAGAAAAGGGGTATTATTCCACACTATATTGTGGTACTGAAGCCAGAAGGCTAGGTGAGACTTATTCTAAAAAATTTTTTGAACACTTACAAAGGTTCAAATCAAGATGGAGTCACTCAGAGCAGTGATAACGAACCAGGAAGAAGGGGACTATATAGTGTCCCGGGACATCAGGGATGCTTACCTCTATGTCCCAAATTTGCCCTTCTCACTAAGGGTACCTCAGGTTCGTGGTGCAGAACTGTCACTATCAGTTTCAGACGCTGCCGTTTGGATTGTCCACGGCACCCCGGGTCTTTACCAAGGTAATGGCCGAAATGATGATTCTTCTTCGAAGAAAAGGCGTCTTAATTATCCCTTACTTGGACGATCTCCTGATAAGGGCATAGTCCAGGGAACAGTTGGAGGTCGGAGTAGCACTATCTCGGATACTGCTACAACAGCACGGGTGGATTCTAAATATTCCAAAATCGCAGCTGATCCCGACGACACGTCTGCTGTGCCTAGGGATGATTCTGGACACAGTCCAGAAAAAGGTGTTTCTCCCGGAAGAGAAAGCCAGGGAGTTATCCGAGCTAGTCAGGAACCTCCTAAAAACAGTGCATCATTGCACAAGGGTCCTGGTAAAAATGGTGGCTTCCTACGAAGCAATTCCATTCGGCAGATTTCACGCAAGAACTTTTCAGTGGGATCTGCTGGACAAATGGTCCGGATCGCATCTTCAGATGCATCAGCGGATAACCCTATATCCAAGGACAAGGGTGTCTCTCCTGTGGTGGTTATAGAGTGCTCATCTTCTAGAGGGCCGCAGATTCGGCATTCAGGTTTGGATGCTGGTGACCACGGAGCCCAGCCCGAGAGGCTGGGGAGCAGTCACACAAGGAAAAAATTTCCAGGGAGTGTGATCAAGTCTGGAGACTTTTCTCCACATAAATATACTGGAGCTAAGGGTAAATTTATAATGCTCTAAGCTTAGCAAGACCTCTGCTTCAAGGTCAGCCGGTATTGATCCAGTGGGAAAAACATCACGGCAGTCGCCCACGTAAACAGACAGGGCGACACAAGAAGCAGGAGGGCAATGGCAAAAACTGCAAGGACTTTTCGCTGGGCGGAAAATCATGTGATAGCACTGTCAGCAGTGTTTCATCCCGGGAATGGAAACTGGGAAGCAGACTTCCTCAGCAGGCACGACCTCCACCCGGGAGAGTGGAAACTTCATCGGGAAGTTTTTTCCACATGATTGTAAACCGTTGGGAAATACCAAAGGTGGACATGATGGCGTCCCGTCTGAACAAAAAACGGGACAGGTATTGCGCCAGGTCAAGAGACCCTCAGGCAATAGCTGTGGACGTTCTGGTAACACCGTGGGTGTACCAGTCGGTGTATGTGTTCCCTCCTCTGCTTCTCATACCTAAGGTGCTGAGAATTATAAGACGTAGAGGAGTAAGAACTATACTCATGGCTCCGGATTGGCCAAGAAGGACTTGGTACCCGGAACTTCAAGAGATGCTTACAGAGGTCTTATGGCCTCTGCCGCTAAGAAGGGACTTGCTTCAGCAAGTACCATGTCTGTTCCAAGACTTACCGCAGCTGCGTTTGTCGGCATGGCGGTGGAAAGCCGGATCCTAAGGGAAAAAGGCATTCCGGAAGAGGTCATTCCTACCCTGGTCAAAGCCAGAAAGGAGGTGACCGCACAACATTATCACCACATGTGGCGAAAATATGTTGCGTGGTGTGAGGCCAGGAAGGCCCCACAAAGAAATTTCAACTCGGTCGTTTCCTGCATTTCCTGCAAACAGGAGTGTCTATGGGCCTCAAATTGGGGTCCATTAAGGTTCAAATTTCGGCCCTGTCGATTTTCTTCCAGAAAGAATTGGCTTCAGTTCCTGAAGTCCAGAAGTTTGTCAAGGGAGTATTGCATATACAACCCCCTTTTGTGCCTCCAGTGGCACTGTGGGATCTCAACGTAGTTCTGGGATTCCTCAAATCACATTGGTTTAAAACCAGTCAAATCTGTGGATTTGAAGCATCTCACATGGAAAGTGACCATGCTCTTGGCCCTGGCCTGGACCAGGCGAGTGTCAAATTGGTGGTTTTTTCTCAAAAAAAAAAAAAAAAAAAAAAGCCCATATCTGTTTGTCCATTCGGACAGGGCAGAGCTGCGGACTCGTCCCCAGTTCTCTCCCTAAGGTGGTGTCAGTGTTTCACCTGAACCAGCTTATTGTGGTGCCTTGCACCTACTAGGGACTTGGAGGACTCCAAGTTGCTAGATGTTGTCAGGGCCCTGAAAATATGTTCCAGGACGGCTGGAGTCAGGAAAACTGACTTGCTGTTATCCTGTATGCACCCAACAAACTGGGTGCTCTTGCTTCTAAGCAGACTATTGCTAGTTGGATGTGTAATACAATTCAGCTTGCACATTCTGTGGCAGGCCTGCCACAGCCAAAATATGTAAATGCCCATTCCACAAGGAAGGTGGGCTCATCTTGGGCGGCTGCCCGAGGGGTCTCGGCTTTACAACTTTGCCGAGCAGCTACTTGGTCAGGGGCAAACACGTTTGCTAAATTCTACAAATTTGATACCCTGGCTAAGGAGGACCTGGAGTTCTCTCATTCGGTGCTGCAGAGTCATCCGCACTCTCCCGCCCGTTTGGGAGCTTTGGTATAATCCCCATGGTCCTTTCAGGAACCCCAGCATCCACTAGGACGATAGAGAAAATAAGAATTTACTTACCGATAATTCTATTTCTCGGAGTCCGTAGTGGATGCTGGGCGCCCATCCCAAGTGCGGATTATCTGCAATACTTGTACATAGTTACAAAAATCGGGTTATTATTGTTGTGAGCCATCTTTTCAGAGGCTCCGCTGTTATCATACTGTTAACTGGGTTTAGATCACAAGTTGTACGGTGTGATTGGTGTGGCTGGTATGAGTCTTACCCGGGATTCAAAATTCCTCCCTTATTGTGTACGCTCGTCCGGGCACAGTACCTAACTGGCTTGGAGGAGGGTCATAGGGGGAGGAGCCAGTGCACACCACCTGATCGGAAAGCTTTACTTTTGTGCCCTGTCTCCTGCGGAGCCGCTATTCCCCATGGTCCTTTCAGGAACCCCAGCATCCACTACGGACTCCGAGAAATAGAATTATCGGTAAGTAAATTCTTATTTTTTTAAACAGTCTGATCTATTTTAGTGTTTTTGTGATACTGTGATGGTATCTCCCCCCTCAACATTTGTTTGTTTTAAATGTATTGCTCCCCTCACTACCCCTCAGTGGGTGACGGGTAGTGAGGTGTGGCCTTAATCAGGGAACATTCAAACATTTGGTATTTGGTCTACATATTAAGGGATACAAGGCTGAGCCTGGCTGACATACGCAGGGTAAAGAAATCAAAGTGAAAAAATATAAGTGTTTTTCAGCCTATACTTAGCCTGTACTGAACTGAAAGAAAACATCAAGCGCCTAAAACAACTACAGATGATCTTCTTTGCAACTTCTAATGTACTGTATGTATATATTACTCTGCAAATCCTCACTCTGTGATCACTATGCAACCAATTTATGCTTAGCAACATTTATAATATCATGATTTGCATGCAATTATAATACTTGTACTTCAAATTCTACACATTAATACATAGTTAATGAAGGTATATTGGGCTGTTGTTTGCCTAGTCAAATACAGTGTAATCTATCACCTTTCATCAGCATTAACATTTTTCTCACTGCTAGCCTGCATTAATTAGCCTTAGTATTCATAATCTGCAATCTAGGGTCAGCTGTGCTGGTCAAAGTGCATTCACATTCATAAATAGTTCTTAACACTAAAGGGGGGTACACACGGAGAGATCCGTGTTTAAAATCTAAGCAATCTGACTAGATTGCTTAGATTTTAAGCACAGATCTGCCGTGTGTATACCCACCAGCGATAGCGATGCGCGTCCCCGCGCATCGCTATCGCCGGTGCTAGATTGAGCCTCAATCTAGCGGGTCGCTCACTTCAGCGCTGTGTGAAGTGAGCGGCCCCCCATCGTCGCCCCCCCCCCCCCCTCGCTCAGCACATCGCGCTGTGCTGACCGGGGGGAGAGATGTGTGCTGAGTGGTCTGTGTTAAGATCGATCAGACACATCTTTCCCGTCAGTACCCCCCTTAAGTGTTTGTAAATGAACAGCTGAACAACACCAGTAATCAAGCATTTGAATGTTTAACTTAAAAACGTACACATACATTCATGCTCGAGCCTAATTACCTTATTTCTCAAACACACCATGCACCTCAAATTGTTATACTTTATTGCACTCCATGGTATTCTCTAAAAAAGCAAATACATCATCCACTCTACAAACTAAAACACATAACTGCTGAAAGCGCCTTAGTTACAATGAAGTACTAGTTACAAATTCACCCAAGCACTACCGTAGGGCACTGTGTATGTGTCTTTAAATTTATAGAACAAGTTAAACAAAAAAAAAATGGCTGCGCTCAGGGTAATGGGAAGTAGCCAAACAAAGGGAGAGCTGCCATGTATAATATATAAAAATATTTATTATAGATTCACATCAATAAAATGAGTGAATAAAAAAACATATATAAAATATACAATATGTATAATCCGTATCTATACTCTGAAACACTGCAAACTATTTTATAGCAATAGTGTCCACACAATTGAGTGACCCCTTTTTTTGGGATCAGTCTAGTTAGCTCAATTTTGTAGCAATTGGAGATACTGTCCAGCAACTGTATCACTTAATGTAGCTGTATATATGTTATCCCTCCGGAGGTTCTCTCTATATGAACAATGAACCAGGCTTCAATCTCTGTGTATGTGCAGAGGCAGCGTGCACATTCCACTAATTAGCGGTATAGGTCCCGGCAGTCGGCTGATTGGGCAGGTGGCATAAAATATGAATTTTACCTCTCCCGTGGGCTGGTAACACCGAGCGTCCTCGGTGAAAGTCCTCTGTAGTGCCCACTGATATGTTTGCAGGGGGAGTTTGGATACTTCACATTACCCTGAGCGCAGCCATTTTTATTTGCTTTTTTTTTGCTTAACATCATCCACTCTCCCTGCAACCCACCCATCTGTAGACGTTGCCGCCTCAATTATCCACTCACCTCTTATAAACACTCATGAGCTTTTTACTCATCTTTGTACTTTGACAATAACATCCACAACTGGTCACTGTAAAAAACATTCACAAACCTCATACAACTATATTTATTTATCTCTCTTACTGCTATTAGCTGGTGACATTTCACTTAACCCCAAACACTTGCCCCACTCACATTCACCTGATTCACAGCAATATAGAAATACAGCTAACTTCATAAACATCACTTGTCTCCCATCACCCTACAAATTACTAAAATGTGGCTAATGGAATGCACACTCTGTTTGTAACAAATTAACATCCGTTCATGACCTCTTCATATCTAACAACTTCAACCTGCTGGCTATTACATAAACATAGCTCACACAACCAGACACGGCCTCCGTTACAGCACTGTCACACGGTGGTCTCCACCCCCCCCACCCCCCAGGCCTGGTAACAGTAAAGGTGGTGGGGTTGGATTACTATCCCAATCTTTCGCATACACAGTTCTACAGCAGGTTTCATCACTCACATTTACATCATTTGAAGTACAGTCTATCATAATTTACACTCCTTTCTCTTTGAGTGTGGCAGCTATCTATTGCCCACCTGGGCAACACAAACAATTTCTAGAAGTTTTTTCTGCCTGGCTCCCTCACTTCCTATCCTCTGACATCTCCATCATTATCATGGGAGATTTCAATATTGCTATTGATAGTCCAAAATCTGCTGCTCATGCCTCCAAACTACTCTCTCTAACCTCCTCTCTCTGCCTCTCCCAATGGTCTGACTCCACTACTCATCAGGAAGGCCACAGCCTTGACCTAGTATTCACCAGACTATGCGCAGTTTCTGAATTCACTAACACCCCTTTCCCTCTCTCACAACCTTATCACCTGCATGCTCTTCTCCAATACTTAAAACTCAGTGTCACTGAAGTCCTTCAATCCTCCTCAAACCAGCAGAAATATTAATGCAATTAATCTTCAAGAACTTTTCATCTCACTCCAATGGGTGGTATTCATGTGACCGACGGTCGGGAGACCGACGGTCACATGACCTCCTCCAGCATCCCGACCCCCAATATCCCGATGGTCGGCATGCCGACCAACAGGGACTATTTCCACTCGTGGGTGTCCACGACACCCATAGAGTGGCACCGAGCCCGCAAGGGCCTTACTGCACTCACCCCTCCCTGCCGTGATCCCGGCGTCGGTAAGCTGACCGGCGGTCAGGAGACCGCCGGTCAGCCATACTACACCCACTCCAACAACTGCTTTCACCTATTTCTGCATTTACTTCTCCTGAGATGGCTGTATCACACCTGAACCAGACTCTAGAGATAGCCTTTAATGAAGTGGCTCCAGCTACCCATCACACTCCACATAGGCCTAGATGTCAACCGTGGCACTCTAAAGTAACCAGACACCTACAAAAACTGTCATGTAAAGTTGAATGCCAGTGGCATAAATCTCGTATTCCAAGTGACTTTCTCACATATACAGATGGAGCCATGTTCATCTAGGCTTCACTGCTGCACCTAGGTGCACCAAGGTTTATTAGCATAAACCTTTTATCTATTGTTCTCAGCTGCAATACAATACAGAGAGAATAATACACCAGGGGATTAAGTCATTACAGCAGGGGATTAAGTCCGACTGCCCTGACTCAATTAATCCTATTAAAGGGTTAGATGAGGAGGGCTCCATCTGTAAAACTGTCTATGACTCTTATCGTAATGCCCTGGACACTGCCAAACAAACATATATCCAAACTTTCATCTCTGCTCAAGGCTCTAACTCCAAATGACTTTTTAATACATTTAAATCACTTCTCAACCTCCTTCACCCAACCCACCAGCCACAATCAAGGCACAAGATCTTGCTTCCTACTTCAAGGAAAAGATTGATAAGATCCAAGATGAAATGGTATGCTCTTCCTCAACCAGTGACCTACACAATTTCCTACCTGAAACCTGTGGCACTTTCACTTCATTTGATCCCACAAATGAAGATGAAGTATCAACACTCTTCTCATCCTGCTACTCTACTACCTCTCCTCTTGATGCTATACCCTCACAAATAAGTAAAGCGCTGTCTCCTCTGCTCTTCCCAACCTTAACTTACATCTGTAATCTCTCTCTCTCTCTACTAGTATCTTTCCTTCACTTTTGAAGCATGCAGTGATTACTCCCATTCTGAAAAAAAAAATTCTGACCCTAACTCTCTCTATCTCTCAAACTACCGTCCCATCTCTCAGCTCTCTTTTGCCTCTCCAAGCTACTTGAGAAACTTGCCTACACTCGCCTCGCACACTTTCTTAACTCATACAATTTATTGGACCCACATCAATCAGGTGTTTGTTCCCAACACTCCACAGAGACAGCACTAACTAAAGTAGTGAATGATCTGGTCACTGCCAAGTCTAAAGGTCATTACTCACTTCTTCTAGATCTCTCTGCTGCTTTTGACACTGTTGACCACTCTCTTCTCATACAAACACTGCAATCCCTAGGTCTTCAAGACACAGCCCTCTCTTGGTTCCTATCCTACCCATCTAATTGCACTTTCAGAATCCACCTCCTCTTCGCTACCACTTTCAGTTGGAGTACCGCAAGTCTCAGTCTTAGGTCCTCTGCTTTTCTCTATCTATACCTCATCTCTTGGTAAACTAATCAGCTCTTTTGGATTTCAGTATCATCTGTATGCAGATGATATTTAAATCTACCTATCTTCCCCTGATTTGTCTCTATCTGTTTGGGCCATGTCACTGAATGCCTCTCTGCTGATTTCTATCACTGTTGAGAACTCGAAAATCAACCCTACACCACAAGCGCGCTGCCTAGGTGTCATCCTTGACTCTGAATTGTCCTTTGCTCCTCACATTCAATCTGCATCTAAAAAACATCCAAAATATGATCATACCTTACACAGGACACTGCTAAAACGCTAATCCATGCTCTCATTATCTCCCACTTTGAGTATTGCAATAGTCTTCTTACTGGTATTACCAAGAAGAGACTCTCACCATTACAATCCATTCTGAATGCAGCTGCGAGGCTAATCTTCCTCGCTAGACGTTCATCGTCTGCAGACCCACTATGTCAGTCACTCCATTGGTTACCTGTATTCTACTGTATTCAATATAAAATACGTTTGCTCATACACAAGGCTATTAACCATACTACATACATTTCTTTGCTTATCTCAAAATATCTCCCAACCTGGCCCCTTCGCTCTTCACAAGATCTACGTCTCTCATCCACACTCATTACTTGCTCCCATGCACGATTACAGGACTTCCTTCGGGCTGCACCCAATCTGTGGAATGCTCTACCACGTACAATAAGACTGTCCTCTAATATCCAAACCTTCAAGCGTTCCCTGAAAACTCACCAATTTAGACAAGCTTATCAAATTCCAGATCCACTCGCATTACCTTCATAAGTTTTCCTATCCAGTTATATCCACTGTACAGTCTACACATAGCCTCCACATATTTTCTCTTTCTTCACTTTCCCTTCCTCCTGACCCTGGTTCATCATTGCTGTGATGTGATATCATGCAGCCCACCAAGAACCTTTGCAATCTGGTGGACAACTATGCAATAGATAGCACATATCCTTGTGTATCAATGCCTATTTCCCCATAGATTGTAAGCTTGCGAGCAGGGCCTTCCTACCTCTATGACTGTTTGTTATTACCCAGTTTTATCTTATCATTGTGTCCAGTTGTAAAGAGAAACGGAACATGCTGTGCTATATAAGAAACTGTAAATAAATAAATAAATAAATAAATACATTATTTTAGTGTCATGTCTGCTGAAGCAGCAATGTTTATATACCATATAATTGTTTATATTTCATATAATTGTATTATACTTTAAGTACCTGCTTTTTTTGTTTTGCTCATTTGTTTATGTACTTTGTTAGGCACTGCCGAACCCTTGTGGCACCATATAAATAAAGGATAATAATAATAATAATAATAATAATAACAACTGATGTCTTATGTATTTATTACTTTTATTGTTTGTTTCTGTTTTGCGTTTGATGGCTGTTCCCTTTGTGGCCTGTCTTCCGTCCACCTACTGAAAAATCTATATTGATTTATTTTTCTAGGGTTTCCTGAACCTGAAATGGTCTCGTTTCTACCGTGTACTGTTCACCAGGTCCTGTGCCATTATACCCACTGTTTTTGTGGCTGCATTTAAAGACGTGGAGCACCTGACTGGGATGAATGATTTTCTAAATGTTCTACAAAGCATTCTGGTAAGGAGCGCACATTTAGCATAGTCACAGGGGAAGGCTCCCCTGTATGTGGTTATAGGTAGGCTGCAAGAAGTGACTGTTATGTTACTCTCACACTGACATAAATTCATTGTTGCTTTACAGCTACCATTTGCTCTGCTCCCTATACTGACATTCACCAGCATGCGACCGTTGATGCACGACTTCACCAATGGCATGTGAGTCCTAATAGGAGATTATTATCATATTTTATTTATAATGTGCCACAAGTGGTCCGCAGCCCTGTACATATACAGATTACTGACTTTAATGTAAATCCACTTGTTAAAAAAAAAAAATTGTTAACTCTGCATTTAATTCTGATTAAAAAGTGGTTATGAGAAGTCAATTATCTATTTTATTTAAAAAACTAAAATGTAATTTATATCGGATTAGAAATAAATGGAAATAAAAGCAAGGCAGAAAAACTAGATTGTAAATTGTGACAAACCACAGCCTCTTTCACATGTAACGTCTGTGCACATTATATTGCATAGCTCTGCCTCTGCAGTAAATTAAGGTGTTTTATAGCTAGTGGATAACTAAACAAACTGAGGGCATTTATTTTGTTAATAAGCAACTCTGCCATTACCAGCCACTGAGAAGGATCTGTAGCACAGGTCTAGGTTAATGGCCACAGCCAGCGGCAGATCCAGAAGAAAATGAAGGGGAGCACCATGATATGGGGAAGGGGGAGTAGTTTGGTGTGACAGGTAAAATTGTGCACGCCCAAGGGTACGCACTCTCAGGAAAGGGGCGTGGCCTCACAGGATATGCCGTCCTTGCGAGCAGCATAGGCCAAACTAGACATTTGGTAATGGGTGGTCCCAGATCCAACCTCCAGGATCACCGATACATCTTGTGAGTTCTGTTACTATAGAAGTGATCTGACTAAGCATAATAGTGTGGACATTCCCACTTGGAAAAAGATCCAGCAAGAAGATTTTGCGTACCTCTGCAATACAACAGTGTTTAGGAAAGTGTTCATCTGCCTCCATGGCTGGCAAGGGTCCCTCCAAATAGTAGTGTCCACAGTTCACCTTATACCAAATAGTAGTGTCTACAGTTTACATTATGCAAAATAGTAGTGCCCACCGTTTACGTTATGCCAAATAGTAGTGCCCACAGTTCACGTTATGTAAAATAGTAGTGCCTATAGTTTATGTTATGCCAAATAGTAGTGCCCACAGTTCACGTTATACCAAATAGTAGTGCCCACAGTTCACATTATGCCAAATAGTAGTGCCCACTGTTCATGTTATGCCAAATAGTAGTGCCAACAGTTCACGTTATGCCAAAAAATAGTGCCCACAGGTCACGTTATGCCAAAGAGCACTGCCACTTTTACATTATACCAGACAGTAGTGCACACAGTACATATGATTTCAAACAACAGTGCCCACTATTCACATAACACAAATAGTAATATATATGCTCAGACAGCGAGACCTGCTTAGTATACAGAGAAGGGAAGCAAACCCATTAGCCATAGCATCTACATGTATCAATATTAGCCTATGGATAGCAAATGGCATACCCATTAGAATAATGTTTTCTGATTCAAATTCTTGCTCTGTACTGGTAATAGCTATTTGAACACAATGCAGAAATATTTCTTGACGTGCACACTGTGCGATATTTTAGTCAATATTGCTCATTTTCCCCCTACTGAGCGATATTGACAAAATATTGCACAGTGTGTACGCTACGAACAAAGCGCGCTCCCAACGGTTGTTAATTAGGGTTGCTGTTGGCTGTGCATACAGCTCAATTTTGGCTATTTCATTCACACCACGGTGCATATCGTACAGTGTGTACACCACGAAAGATGAACGACAGCCCGGTATTTTCCAGCCCAGTATTTCAATTTACCTCCTTTCAGTCTAGTGTGGATGACTATGGTATATCATTCATCGTTCATTAGTAATATCGTTCAGTGTATATGCTCAATATCATTTGTCCAAAGACACCGGGAAGTTCAAGGGAAACTGTTCAGCTATATCGTTCATGGAGGGAATCATCAAGTGTGTATGCACCTTGAGAGTAGCCTAGATACTGCACACTTGCTTTTTGACACAAATACTGTATATACAAATAAACACAGATACTCTGCACTTGTTTGTTGGATACAGATAGCAAGCCCCACTTGCTGGTTGGACATAGATCGCATTGCTGCCAGATACTGCCATACTAGGACCAATAACAAACACAAAGCCACTGTCCCCTTTATACACTGGCATCTGTTGTTCGAAGGACCCGCGTGCCCTTCCTTTTATACTGGAAGAGGGATATGCTCTGCCCTCAAGTCTGACATGTCCGAAAGTCGTGCTGCACTTCATGTAGAAACAGAGCAGCGCAACTTATTGGACACATCACAGTGCTGACCGGCAGGGAAATTTTACCGGGCGGACAACCTGAGTAATAAAGTGTGGGAAGAACACTGCCTGTGCTATGTTCCTGCGGACACTTGGGGTTTGCACAAGTATAAGGGATCACAGAGGATGACAGTTACCTCCCCCTCTCCTCCCCTCCTTAAATCCTCCACACTGCCCATTACACGCATAATACTTACCACCATGCAATCCCTGCTGCTGGCTCAGGCTCTTTGCATTCTCTCAGTCTGCGCCGGGGTCCGTCTCAGGAGTCACGTTGGGATTATGGGACAGTGGGGGTCATTCCGAGTTGATCGTAGCTGTGCTATATTTAGCCTTCGGCTATCCAGCATGCGCCGGCGCACTGCGGCGCTGGTGCATGCGCAGATCCAACCCGATCGCTGCGCTGTGATAAACTGCAGCGAGCGATCGGGTCGGAATGACCCTCCTGTGTGCAAACTGCTTGCCACTATACAAGTGTAAAAAGCAGTGTTTGAAGTGGCAACAAGTTTGCAGACTGTCCCTCCTCCCAGCATTAGATCTTGCTATTTTAAAAAAAAAAAAAAAGAGAGGACAGTGGGGGCATGGGAGCTGAATCAGCACCACTATCCACAGGTTATAGCACCGCCTTTGTTGTGGAAAGGTACAACATAAAAAAAGAGAAAATAATTATCAGAGCTACATTTTATTTTCACTTTATTTGCTGTAATGTTCTTTTTCTGAACACCTGAATGTATTAGCATTAATATACACACTGTTCAATGCAAAGTCTTCCCTGCAAAATAAACTTTGCCAGTCCCTTGTGTTTGGGGTTGGTGGTGGCATCTGCCACTCTGTTACTTTGTCCAGAATGCAAATGTCACCAACAACCAAGGTACAGAGGGCCTGGGAAGTTTAACTGACACCAATTTGCATAGTATAAATTGTGCAAATTCGCACTGCGCATGCCCACAAAGAGAATGCATGCATTTGTGCCAATGCAGGCTTGCTAATATTTGACACTGTGTAGGAAAAATCAATGTGTTCCCTAATGCACACCGAGTGAAAAATATTACTACATAATAGTCAGATAATACGGAGATCTTAGTTGCGTATATCTGCAGATATAGGGTTAAGCCCCCAGGCCGATCGACAAGGCTTCTCCGTCACTGGGGGTCCCTAATACTAGGTATGGGTCCGGGGTGCAGGACCCCATGATGTCGGCACAGGTCGGCCACCCCAGGTCAGCACACAGGTGAGAATTAATAAGGGTTAATAAGAAGCACAGAAGTGCTATGTAAGTGGTGTGATTAAAATAATATATACAAAGTGATAGGGAAAATCATAAGTGTCAATAAAGTGTTAGGGTGTGCCGACCTGAAGCAGCCCAGCCACACCGACACAGGGGCCACCGCACCCCACACCCACCCCATAAATAATTACAAATATGTCTGGGTTAAATTCCCAGTGTAAGGCCACATGGTAATGGCTCCTACAGCATCTGAGAGCCAGCTTACCTGGAGATACCCCTGGCTTCCCCTATGGCACTCTGGAGTCAGCAATCCCTCCTAATGCTGACCCATCCATGCCTCTCTAAATACAATGCACAAAATGGAAAGCTGCTCAATCAGATTGTAATGTCACTCAGGTGCTAAAAGGGAGGGGTAATTCTGTGTAGGAAAAAGCAATGTGTTCCCTAATGCACACCGAGTGAAAAATATTACTACATAATAGTCAGATAATACGGAGATCTTAGTTGCGTATATCTGCAGATATAGGGTTAAGCCCCCAGGCCGATCGACAAGGCTTCTCCGTCACTGGGGGTCCCTAATACTAAGTATGGGTCCGGGGTGCAGGACCCCATGATGTCAGCACAGGTCGGCCACCCCAGGTCAGCACACATGTGAGAATTAATAAGGGTTAATAAGAAGCACAGAAGTGTTATGTAAGTGGTGTAAGTTCCAGTCCTTTCCATCCAGTGGCACATCAGCTGTTTATAATATTTAAACATGTACTAAGTATAGTTAGTAGGTGTAGCTTCTTTAATTCTATATAGGTTTACATACATATTATCTCTATATGCTGATCAGCTTTATTTTATTGATGAGATATACAGTTGATATCTAGGGCACTACATGTTGTTTTTAACATAAGGTATGTTTTAATACCTTTTGAAAATATTTGCACTGATGTCAACTTTCAAGTGATACATTTCCCATCTATGGTCCTAGTGTGGCCGTCACTAATATGTGTATGATTTCACATGCTTAGATTTCCGCTGACTCATGTTTGTACATTTTGCACCTGCAGAATTAGTAAAGTGGTCTCCGTTCTTCTCATCGCATTGATCATCGCTATAAACCTGTATTTTGTTGCTGTGTACATCCCCACCTTGGACAGCATTGCCCTGTATGTAGTTGTTGGCATAATTATATTATTTTATGGATTATTCACATTTTACCTGGTAAGTAGAACTAGTCTGTGTGTGTACAGTACATATGTCTTTCAATCAAGCAATGGATGTATAAGATAACTCTGTCACTGTAAGAGAACAATATTCAGTTTTGGGCCGATATAGACACTGTGTTGTCACAGCTGTAGACACTGGGGTAAATTTACTAAGATGGGAGTTCTCCTTAAGATGGGACGTTGCCCATAGCAACCAATCAGATTCTACTTCTCATTTATCTAGCACCTTCCAGAAGATAATACCTGGAACCGGATAGGTCACAACATCCCATCTTAAATAGAACTACCATCTTAGTATTGACCCCACTGTCTCTCAATACTGCATGTCTGCCTAGCTGTCTCTCTCTGGAGCCTATTCATCATCACTTAAGGTCTTGTTCTACATATTTTTTGTAACGGACCCCTTTATTTAATAGCAGAGCTGGATTAAGGGGGTTGACAGGTGTGGTGCCCCAGGGCCCCCACAGACAGAAGTGTCCTCACACAGGGTCAGTCTGACCCGGCAGCACCTATTTCCAAATGGGGGCTGCCACAGCTCTGCATTCTGCATGCACGGACTGCATACAGCACAGAGCAGCTCCCGAGTCCCCTCATTAGCGTCATGTGACACATCATATCTGTGCCATAGATGAGGGGACTCAGGAGATCTTCAGATGGCATTGGTTCCTTGAGTCCCGGTTGCTTCGTATAGGAAGGAGGTCTGGGGTTGTGAAGAGGGATCTGAGCGTATCACTCTGCCACCTCCTCACTGTATGCCCAGCGATGTTGGCAGAGTGTTGTGGTGTCAGATAGGAATGTTAGTCCACACAACGGCACTTAACCAGGATGATTGGTTTATTCATATAACAGAGATAACAGCTTGTAATATATATAAGATGTTCTGCAGCAGCAGGAACTCACAATATACATGTGAAGCAGTACAGTGATTACAGCATCTCAGTATACACAGGATGCAGCTGCATACACACAGGGTGCGGCTGTGGGGTAGACAAGGTCACACACTGAGAAGAGCAGAAGCTGCACGTCAGTGCAGTTGTCTCTCCCAGGAAGAACTCTCTCAGACTGTGCACTAAGCACCTCCTTCTGCACTGAGCTAACACTAGGAGGGAAAACACTAGAGCAGGGAAGCTGCCTCTAGTGCTGGGGACGGAGACAGACAGCAGAGTGATCCACTGTCTAACAAGCGACTGTGCATAGTTGTAACCTCAGGCCATACATGCTCAGAAGCTGGCAAGGGGGTGGTAAGTATCACTGCTACCCCACACCGAAGCAATGCTGAATTCCTCTGGTAATTAGGTATCTACTTGCAGCTTAATCATCCACCTCTGATGATGAATATGGCCCTCTATCTCTTAGTACTACATGTCGGCCTATCTGTCTCTCTCTCTATCTCTAAGTACTGCATGTCTGTCTAGCTGTCCCTCTCTCTCTTAGTACTACATGTCTGCCTAGCTGTCCCTCTCTCTAACAGTACTGCATGTCTGCCTACCTGTCTCTTTCTTTCTCTTAGTACTACATGTCTACCTAGCGCTCCCCCTCTATCTCTTAGCATTACATGTGTGCCTAGCTGTCTCTGGGGGTTATTCAGTATGGATTGCATATTCTCCTAGAAAGCAGAATCTGTAATCCTTTCTTTCACATGCTGGGTGCCGCCCATTGCAGGGAAAGGGCGACAATTTAATTGCAGTCGCAGCAATTGTGAACGGCTCCCTGCAGCCACAGCTAGGCTGTGTATGCAGGTGGTCAGCCACTATTTTTCTCATTGGTGCGGCTGCGTGTGACATCACACAGCCGCTCTGAAAAAGCCGCCGCCACTCGCCCTGCTTTTCCCGCACCGTCCCCTCAACGCTCCGTCGACGCCCCACGAATACCTCTGCCTATCAGTCAGGCAGAAGTGTTCGCACTCATTGCGAGCTGAGCTCATTCAGTGGCCACGCATGTGCAGGATGGTGCCTGAGCGTGCACAGTGGTGCAGACGACGGGGTTATTGGGGTCGCATCGCTAAGATGAATAACCCCCTTTATCTCTTAGTACATGTCTGCCTAGCTGTCTCTATATCTTAGTACTGCATGTCTGCCTAGCTGTCTATCTCTTAGTACTGCATGTCTGCCTAGCTGTCTCTATCTCTTAGTACTGCATGTCTGCCTAGCTGTCTCTCTCTATTTCTTAGTTCTGCATGTCTGCCTAGCTGTCTCTCTCTATCTCTTAGTACTGCATGTCTGCCTAGCTGTCTCTCTCTATCTCTTAGTACTGCATGTCTGCCTAGCTGTCTCTCTCTATTTCTTCGTTCTGCATGTCTGCCTAGCTGTCTCTCTCTATCTCTTAGTACTGCATGTCTGCTTAGCTGTCTCTCTCTATTTCTTAGTTCTGCATGTCTGCCTAGCTGTCTCTCTCTATTTCTTAGTTCTGCATGTCTGCCTAGCTGTCTCTCTCTATTTCTTAGTTCTGCATGTCTGCCTAGCTGTCTCTATCTCTTAGTACTGCATGTCTGCCTAGCTGTCTCTCTCTATTTCTTAGTTCTGCATGTCTGCCTAGCTGTCTCTCTCTATTTCTTAGTTCTGCATGTCTGCCTAGCTGTCTCTCTCTATTTCTTAGTTCTGCATGTCTGCCTAACTGTCTCTCTCTATCTCTTAGTACTGCATGTCTGCCTAGCTGTCTCTCTCTATTTCTTAGTTCTGCATGTCTGCCTAGCTGTCTCTCTCTATCTCTTAGTACTGCATTTCTGCCTAGCTGTCTCTCACTCAGTAAAGCATGACTGCCCAGCTGTCTCACTCGTAATACTACATCTGCCTAGCTATCTCTCTCTCTAGCTTAATGCAAATCTACATAGCAGCAAGGAATCTGTCTCAGTGGGTAATTGGAATCACAGCAGAACTGGAAACAGTCTGAGAAGAACACACTAGGCACTTTGCAATTTTCTACTGTGATAGTAAATAACTTGCAATGTGTAATTTTATATAACAGTCCAAGTATAAATGGTATCTTACACAGCTATGGACCTGCTGCATTGCCCATGGTGCTGAATTCCTGTCCTGTGGGAGGCACTCTCAGTTTGCGTATGGATTGCCAGAAGATTACTACAACCCTCCTGGAGTACTTCAGTGACACCATAGAACCATGGAACTTTGTATATTTGATGTTTGCCATTAGACCACAGAAGGAGAGCTTGAGAGTGTCCGAACTTGTACAAATAAAAGCCCTGATAATGATAAGCCTACAGTAGTTTGAATAAAGGTACAGTATCCTAGGTATTGATATCCGAATACCAACATTGTCGCCCTCTTGTGGTCAGCACTTATTCTGCAAGTCAAACTGGAGAGACTGTCACTATGGTATCAAACTAAAGTTGGTGTCAGACTATTCTGAGGTGCAGTAGCTGACACCAACTGTATTCACCTTAACAAAAAAAATTAAAAAATTTTTTTTGGGTCTTTCAGTCTGCTCCTGAACCAAAAAAAGAGAAAGTAATTGTACCAAACAGAAAGCCTTATTCATTATCCCTTGATAATACAATGGAGATCATTTCAAGTTTTATTATTTTATGTTATAATGCAATAATATTATATCTTCTTAGCTCATATGAACCTACAATGTGGCAATATAAATGTTGAAAAGATAGCTTTTATGTGTTATAAATGTATTTGTATGTCTCATGGATACTGGTAAACTCTAGTTTAATGCTGACTGTTTAAGTATAACTACTGTAGGTTCGTTCTCTGTCACCATTGCTAAGGCATATCTGTCCTCAGCACCCAGTGTAAAGTTGTTTCTATCACCGATAACCATTGTTAACGTGTATCTGTCATGGGTAACCATTCTTAGCTTGTATCTGTCACCAGTGGGTGTGGTATGATACGCCGGTGGCTGGGCTCCAGGCGACCAGTATACCGGCGCCGGAAGCCCGACTGCCAGCATATCGGCAGTGTGGCGAGTGCAAATGAGCCCCTTGCGGGCACGGTGGGGCGCTATGCGCGCCACGCTATTTATTCTCCCTCAAGGGGGGTCGTGGACCCGCACGAGGGAGAAAAACTGTCGGTATCCCGGCTGTCAGGATTCCGGCGCCGGTATACTGTGCACCGGGATCCCGACATTCGGCAACCTGAAGACCACCCGTCACCAGTAACGTGTATCTATCACCGGTAACCATTATTAATGCGTTCTTGTCATCGCTAACAAGGTTTAATGTGTGTCTGTCACTAACAATAGTGGTAATAGCCAATATTCAGTGACATTACTGAGGCATGAGGCATAAAGGATGCAAATACTGAATGGCCGCCTTCTACTGATAAGTGGCACAGCTGACAAAATGGTGTTACCACTGCTAACAGCAGACCAACTCCCTTTAGAAGTACATGTGGAGCATACTTGCCTACCCTCCCGGAATGCCTGGGAGGCTCCCTAAAATCGATGATGCGATTCGAGCTGAAGAGTGTCATCGTAGCTCCGCCCCCCAATCAAACCGTTCACGTTTTCTCTGCACTGTAGAATGGGGGGCAGTGCCACAATGACATGATTGTGATGCCATGCCCCCGGACAGCCCACCCTGCCGCCGTCCATGTCCCCATGCGCCTACCACGCTGCCACCTCCTGATGGAGGTGGCAGCAAAGTAGGCCAGCATGATGTGGAGCAGGGCCGTCTCGAGCTTAATTTCTTTGGTAAGCAAATAAAGATTTTGGCACCACATGATGAGATAAACTTTACAAAGGGACAGCCACAAAAAGGGCTTTGGTCTCACAATGAAGGGGGCATAGACACACAATAGTACCTCCAATAGAAATTACGCTACACAGTAGCACAATCTTATTATCATTACACCGCACGTAGTGCCCTGATTCATATTATGCTACATAGTAGTGTCCCTTATTCATGTTATGCTAAACAGGAAAAATGCAATTTACGACATCCACCCAATCAACCAGACAGACTATAGTTTGCAAATTATCATAAAACCACAACTGACTAAATACACAGCTGTAAAAACCATCTAGTACACTAACAAATGTCTATATATACTGTATGTGTGTGTGTATATATATATATATATATATATATATATATATATATGAGGGGGACATGTCCTGAGGACAGAGACTGAGTCCACATTCCCCGTTATCCCACACATGCAGCAGAACACTCCGAGAATCACTCAGGTGGAGCTGTACTCACACATTGCTTCTAGCTCAGAGGGATCCAGGGCCGATCACCTGGTAACGCCAATGAATGCAACCCGTAGTCCTGGAACCCGTCCCAGGGGGAGAGAGAGTTTTGTATGTTCCATGGCGACGGCATCGCAAGACACATATGCGGCCACCTGCCGGGCACCCGCTGGTAACAAAATCTCAGCGTGCGCCTGGCAATTGAAGATGGTAGGAGCGACATGTTCCATAGTGTAGTTCTCTGCGAATGCAATTCCAAAAGGCATTCCTGGGTGGTGACTGGCATAATTTTGCAGAAGCAGCTGCTACCAGTGGCAGATATTGGGGGCAATTCAGAGTTGGTTTTAGATTTTGCTCTTGCAGCAAAATGTGCGTCCATATACTCACCTGCTGAGGGCCGTCCAACACTTGGCAAGGCCGCCCAGCATGTGTGGCGCCGCCCCGCAATGTGTTCACAATTTAATTGTGAACACATCAAATAGAGATCGACTCCTGGCTGCGTAGGCAGGGGCACTGCTGCCATGTTTCCATACGCAGGAAACGCAGGCGATGTCATAGACCAGTACTGAAAGCGGCCATGAGACGCCTGCATTTTTCGATCTCCTCCCCCTGATGCCGCATTGCCGCCCCCGGACGTCTGTCACCTGTCAATCACTGTGCGATTGCATACTTCCAGGATGCGATCACATGGTGAAGGGTCGCAAATGCGCATGCTGCGTCCACCTCTAAATAAGGCCCATTACTTTGGGGCTGCAGAGCTGCAGCCCACCATTAAAAAGCTGACACCACCGGTCAGCTACCAGTGATTGTAGTGGCTTCCCATTGTAATCACATGCTGGACAAGCAGTCTGGACTGCAATCGGCAGTTAGTGCTTCCAATGGGAAGTCTATCCTCTACCCTTCTGCCAGCTCTAATGCCTCTAGGGGCTGCAGCTGATGCAGTCCCTAGAAGCGGCGGAGGAGAAGGGGGGTGGGTGTGTGCATGCGCAAGTTCCCCTGCCTGCCTATGGTCTCAAGCGGATGCAGTCCTTAGCAACCAGGGGCTTGGGTGCATGCGCTAGTCTGCTGCTTTTCCCCTACCCTGACAAATCACTGACAGTGGCTTGTGATTCCTGACCCTTACCCTCAAGGTGCTGCTCAGTCAGCAGCACAGTGGCAGGTGGTAAGCCTCGCAAGACCACAGGAGCTGCCACTGACCTCTTTTGTATTACTGTTCACCTCTGAATCAGGCTCAGAATGATTAACTTCACATTGTTAGGTAAATGTATTATAGTGGCACGCATCATGCCGCTATAACACTTCCTGCTTCGCCTCATTACCGAGGTGAAGCAGGAAGGGACATCTACAAGATGTATTATCATCCCCTACAGCGATGTTCCCCTGAGCTTTCAGTGCGTCAGGATGTGTCTCCTATCCGGCTGGCTCCTCTGCGCATGCACAGAATCTCGCTACTCACGTGAGATCACCAGTGCAGTTCAAAGCCGGCACCCACCACTGGCAGGGACAGCTCTGCCCCTGCTGTGGTCTATGGGCATCGTCACCTGCAGCTGTTAAAATCAACAGCTGCAGGTATCGGAACGGAACGTGCATATCGACCTGCTATCTTATAGATAGCAGTGCCGATATGGACAGGGGCACATAGCACTGTCACTGGGCATAGATCCCGGCTATTATACATGGGGGGAGTGGTATAGCGCAGATATCGTGCGCTGATACCGC
Organism: Pseudophryne corroboree; assembly: GCF_028390025.1. Classification (NCBI taxonomy): domain Eukaryota; kingdom Metazoa; phylum Chordata; class Amphibia; order Anura; family Myobatrachidae; genus Pseudophryne; species Pseudophryne corroboree. The sequence goes on along the minus strand of NC_086450.1, from coordinate 195,312,403 downwards.
TTCCCCCCCATAACGACTGTTCTCACATTACCCCTGTATTGGCAGTCATTTATTTTACTGCTTAGTAGTTAGGGGGTAATTCAGAGTTGATCGCAGGAGCAAATTTGTTAGCAGTTGGGCAAAACCATGTGCACTGCAGGGGAGGCAGATATAACATTTGCAGAGAGAGTTAGATTTGGGTGGGTTATTTTGTTTCTGTGCAGGTAGCCGTCACCGCCTCTGCTAGTGCACTGAGTGCTAGAAACTCTGTCACAGTGCCAGATTCTACAGTACATGCGCAGGACTCCGAAAAAATGGTGCGGCGGCCAATTTTCTGAGTCCTGCGCATGCGCTGTAGACTCTGGCACTGTGCCAGAGTCTTAGCGCTGAGTGCGCTAACAGCGGCGGTGACGGCTACAGGAGAGGAGTCTGCACACGGGTCCTCTCCTCTGTAGAAACGCCGCTGGGTGGGGCAGATGTAACGTACAGAGAGATTTGGGTGGATTATATTGTTTCTGTGCAGGGTTAATACTGGCTGCTTTTGCATGTAGTCCGCTAATGTTAAGACAGCTTAATTTTTACAGTGCAATTTAGAATCCAGTTTGAACACACCCCACACAAATCTAAGGGGTCCATTTACGAAGGATCGCATATTCAATATGATCTGGGTGGGATCTTACTGCCCAGGATCGCATTGCAATATGCGATCCTATCCCCTGAATGTATCATACAGCACAATGGCCCTCATTCCGAGTTGTTCGCTCGCAAGCTGCTTTTAGCAGCATTGCACACGCTAAGCCGCCGCCTACTGGGAGTGAATCTTAGCTTAGCAGAATTGCGAACGAAAGATTCTCAAAATTGCGAATAGAAATTTCTTAGCAGTTTCTGAGTAGCTCGACACTTACTCTGCCACTGCGATTAGTTCAGTCAGTTTCGTTCCTGGTTTGACGTCACAAACACGCCCAGCGTTCGCCCAGGCACTCCCCCGTTTCTCCAGCCACTCCCGCTTTTTTCCCAGAAACGTCAGCGTTTTTTCACACACACCCATAAAACAGCCAGTTTCCGCCCAGAAACACCCACTTCCTGTCAATCACACTCCGATCACCAGAACGAAGAAAAATCCTCGTAATGCCGTGAGTAAAATACCAAACTTCTTAGCAAATTTACTTGACGCAGCCGCAGTGCGAACATTGCGCATGCGCAGTTAGCGGAAAATCGCACCGATGCGAAGGAAAATAACGAGCGAACAATTCGGAATGAGGGCCAATGCCAGAGTCTACTGCACTGCCAGAGAGGAGAGGGCCCAATTGGAGATTGCACACTGGCTATTCCTCTCTTGAAGCTCCTGTGTTTCTACCTCATTTTGGGT